>NC_083596.1:16269754-16569754 GCF_027579695.1 Neoarius graeffei | reverse complement strand
CACAGTGAATTGTGTTCACAGATAATGTTCTCTGGAAATATTCCTGAGCCCATTTTGTGATTTTCAATACAGAAGCATGCCTGTATGTGATGCAGTGCCGTCTAAGGGCCTGAAGATCACGGGCACCCAGTATGGTTTTCCGGCCTTGACCCTTACGCACAGAGATTCTTCCAGATTCTCTGAATCTTTTGATGATATTATGCACTGTGGATGATGATATGTTCAAACTCTTTGCAATTTTACACTGTCGAACTCCTTTCTGATATTGCTCCACTATTTGTTGGCGCAGAATTAGGGGGATTGGTGATCCTCTTCCCATCTTTACTTCTGAGAGCCGCTGCCACTCCAAGATGCTCTTTGTATACCCAGTCATGTTAATGACCTATTGCCAGTTGACCTAATGAGTTGCAATTTGGTCCTCCAGCTGTTCCTTTTTTATACCTTTAACTTTTCCAGCCTCTTATTGCCCCTGTCCCAACTTTTTTGAGATGTGTTGCTGTCATGAAATTTCAAATGAGCCAGTATTTGGCATGAAATTCAAAATGGCTCACTTTCGACATTTGATACTGTATGTTGTCTATGTTCTATTGTGAATACAATATCAGTTTTTGAGATTTGTAAAATTATTGCATTCCATTTTTATTTACAATTTGTACTTTGTCCCAACTTTTTTGGAATCAGGGTTGTATAAGAGGATAGACCTAATTCAGCCTGGTGAATCCAGATTCACCTGATTTCAAAAATTACACACACATACATACATATATTACCCATAAATCCTTCCAAGGAACATTTACACATGAAATGTAGTGTTCAGGAAAACCCAGTTAGTTTGAGAAGAACATCGGAATCTCACTCACTCAACCACGATTTATCGGCTTTAAATTATATAATTGGTCCCTGCCATTTTATTCAAGGAATGTGCTGTGGTGTTTGCATATTTACTTCAATCTCACTCACAAATTTAATGATTTTTTAAAACCCGCTCCTTTCATATTAATAAAAAGAAAGCAGTCCAAAAGAGCTTCATAAATGAAGACAAGCAAGTTTATCCAATTAGAATGAAATAAATGGCTCCGTCTAAAAGGAAGAAGAGTTACTGTGAGGATGGTAGCTGACTTGCTGCAGTAACTCAGCTACATCATCAGAAGATTTATTGCACACCGTGCTTAGGAGTTTAGTCATCTTTCTTTTTCAAGCTGTTTGTGAGATTTTTGCCTTTTATGGAGTTTTGTGAATGTCGCTAAATACAAATTAGATGTAGCGTGAATGCCCTATTTGAACAAAATGAAAATTAGAGATACCAAAACTTTTGTAATTATCTGGTAAAATTTTTTAGTTTTTAGTTAGTATGAAAGGGTGTATTCAGACCAGGATAGTTCGATAGTTCACTTGCTTTGGTCCGAACCAAATGTTTTTTTTTATTTTTTCATTTTGGTGCGGTTCGCTTTCACACTGTACATTTTAGTAAGCGGACCAAAATCTGTCAACAAAGCCACGCGCCCTGAGGTCGTTCAGCTATTGGTCAGAGACGACACGCGCACAAAGCGTTAAGTTCAAAAGTAGTCATGGAGGCTTTCCGTGCTGTTATTCTTTTTAATGTCATCAAAGCTATATGTTTTTTCCAGTTTTTACTGTTTTCACAATTGTGCGATTACTATGCTGTTGTACAAGTAATTTATCAACGACGACGACAAAGGGCAAGGCGGCTAAGGAGGATAGCGCTGATGAGCGCACATCATGTTGTGACAGTTCTGGCTCTTCACGCAATAGATGAATTTCTTTTTTGCGTCACTAGTACCGCCACTTTTTGAAAGAATGTCCCTGATTTTAATGTAGGTCTGACGGAGTTTCTTCACTTTTAGCCGACATTGTTCTGGGGAGCCCGTGTCCGCGTGGGTTTCCTCTGGGTGCTCCGGTTTCCCCCACAGTCCAAAGACATGCAGGTTAGGTTAACTGGTGATTCTAAATTGACCGTAGGTGTGAATGGTTGTTTGTGTCTATGTGTCAGCACTGTGATGACCTGGCGACTTGTCCAGGGTGTACCCCGCCTTTCGCCCGTAGTCAGTTGGGATAGGCTCCAGCTTGCCTGCGACCCTGTAGAAGGATAAAGCGGCTAGAGATAATGAGATGAGATGAGAATGAATGTTCTGGGGAGCGCGTGAACCCCTTCTCCTTCATTTTCTCACTGAATACAGCAAACACGTCGGCATTTTTGTGTGTTCTCTCCAAAAGCTCAGATATGTGGACATCTGCCCATATATCCACAAGGGTACGCGTTTCTTCCTCGGCCCACGTTTGCCCCCTACTCATTTTTTGTACTCTGTAGTCTAGCCTACCACTGGTCTGAATGACTGAACGACTGTTGTAAGGTTCCCTTGACAACCGAAACAGTGTTTGCACTTTGCGGTGGAGTGTCAAGACTCTGTTTCCCATAATGCTCGACAAACGATGGAAGCTCCCGAGGTACAAAAAAGCAAAACTGTCAGATTAGGTCCGGTCTGCTTTCACACCTCCAAAAGATCCGCACCAGGGTTCCTTTGGTCCGGACCGAGTCCGACCTTGCAGCTTGCTCCGCTTGTTTGGTCCGGATCAGAGTTCGGTGGTTTGTATTCAGACCAACCCAAAAGGTCCGGACCAAGGGAAATTTGGTTCGTTTGGTCGTTTGGTCCGGACCAAACAACGTAGGTGTGAATACGCCATAAAAGACTGACAAATGAGGCCAATATATTCCAGAACTCAGATATGTAGAGTATTTCATAAAAATGAACCTTTACTTGTCCTGGTTGTAAAAATGGCCCTGTTCCTATAACTCACAGGATTTCTAAATGCCATTGCCTAGCCTATTAAAAAGTGAGGGAAAACTAAATCTGTGCGTTTCCCTTTTGGTTAAAATGGTCTTTCCTTCTAATCAGTCTGATCTGCAGAATTTCACATAGGACCATTAAATGTTTTAGAAACAAGGAGGCCGATGAGTGTGTCTGTGAATACTGAGAAATTTGGGGTGGGCAATTTGGTAAAAATGAAGCATGTTGGGTTTTGGCACAAATACTGCCAAATGATAGTACCACATCCCAATGAAAGGTTCACAACCAGATGTGGACAAAAATGAAGTATATTTACTTGAGTATTACGTTTTTTTTTTGGAAACTTAGGACTTTGCTACATTTGAAAGGCAAATATTGTACTTTTCACTCCACTACATTTCTATCAAGGTCCTCGTTATTCGTTACTATGAAGCGGCTTTGAAAGTGGATGTTTTTTTCTTGGATAATTCCGCCCCAAATCACCAGATTTAGAAAAATGTTCGCCACTGACCATCTCAGATTTGCTTCATACTTTCTGTAAATATTGTCAGTGTGCCCAATAAATAGTGTACAAAATTTTAGGCTTGTACCTTCATTAGTTTCTGAGATATAGGGGCTTTAAAAAAGGGGCGTGGCCCCAATTTCACTGTTGAAATGCGTGCTACAGAAAACAGACCTAACTTCCATAAGTCATTACTTTTAAACTATTCATGCAAGATACATTAAATTTTCAAGGATTGTTCTTCAATGCCAGCCGCCTTTAAATACTAAAATAGAAAGTTCACAGTTCAATATTTGCCAAGTTATGGCTTGCTGAAAATCATTAAAAAATGTGCTTTGGAGCAACTTTGATGCCCCATATCGCCACATTAAAGCACACCAGATCTTTCAAATTTTCTTATTTATTACTCATTTTATAGTACTCTTTAGGCAACTAGGTATGTGTTCAAAAGAAATCAAACTTTCTGATTTATTAGGCTTTAAAAATAAAAAAAAAACATTTTGCGCCTATAATTCAAATGCATATTACAAATGTATGACAAGGTCTACCATAAAAAGAATTATACCACTGGAAAGAGCTTGTTTTGATTAGCAAATGCACACAATATGAAGTTGGTACCCTAAACCAAACTATAAATATTAAGGTATCAAGTACGGCATGTTTTACGATAGACGGAAATGCTGTTTTAAGGCAAATTACAATACAATTACAAACCTACAGTGTAGGACAAATAATAACCTTAAAAAATACTTTATTTGAAGAGCTTAAACAGTGTATTGATTTGCTTTTCCACATCAGATGGAAGTTTATACTGCCTGCCAGTTGATGTAAGTGGGGCATCAATGATTTTCATGACATGCACCAGAGGGACCCAACAGTTATCCTCTCTCCTGGGCCAGCTGCAAGTCTGAGAGGGACCATGAGGATGCATAAATGTTACTTGTACATCTTGTTCCTCCTCTGATAATGCACAAATGTTGCCTATCCACCACTGTCTGTCATACAAACATACAACATATTTACCAGGAATTGTATCTGCCAGAGAGACTGCTGATTGAACAGGGGTTTTATGCATTACTTGTGGCCGATTCCCACTCATATCCACAATGAAGCTGGGACCACCTGACACCCTGCTGACCTGCAGCTGGTTGGACATGATTGGAATGAATGAGTGGTTGTCTCCTGTTCCAGGAATAGTAGCTGACCTTGAAAATCTTGTCTTCAATGCTTTTCCACTCTCCATAACTTCCCCTGTACCAACCCAGATGAAATGGATGTTCTTGATATGTTTTTCTGCCCACAAAAACAGATCAGATGGGGTTAGTATGTGATCACTCGTGACTGCCAGTAAGCTAGCTCGAGCTGCTGACCACTTTACAGTGCCTCCAATAGCATCACAGGGTGATTTACCATGAGAAGTGGCAAAGAAATGCCATTCTGCCAAAAGTTCAAAATCGTCTGCATGCTTTATTAGATTTGTGAAATTTTTTATAGTTTTTGTATTGGGCTGCTGATCCGTCACTGAAGTAAATTACCTTTTTCAGCTGGGGATGTAAATGGCATACATATGGTAAAACGTTTTTTAAGAATGCATGCACGGCCACTGTATCATGCTTAAGGCAGTCACTTATTATGCAGATAGAGATGCATTTCGTTACTTTTGTACCATCTTCATTCTTTGCTCTAATGTACACTGCAAATGGATGAAGAGTGCATTGGCTGTTGTCCCAGTAGTATCCCTGGGCAGAATCCTGTACACAGAATGAATAGTTTTCGGCAAAATCCAAAAGCATAATACATTCATCCGCTGATAGATTTTCCTTCAAATTCTTCAAATATCCACTCTGGTGTTTGGCAATGAAATGATGTTTTGCTAGTTTGTCTGCTAGTAGATGTTTGTATGACAGACAGTGGTGGATAGGCAACATTCGTGCATTATCAGAGGAGGAACAAAATGTACAAGTAACATTTATGCATCCTCATGGTCCCTCTCAGACTTGCAGCTGGCCCAGGAGAGAGGATAACTGTTAGGTCCCTCTGGTGCATGTCATGAAAATCATTGATGCCCCACTTACATCAACTGGCAGGCAGTATAAACTTCCATCTGATGTGGAAAAGCAAATCAATACACTGTTTAAGCTCTTCAAATAAAGTATTTTTAAGGTTATTATTTTTCCTACACTGTAGGTTTGTAATTGTATTGTAATATGCCTTAAAACAGCATTTCCGTCTATCGTAAAACATGTCGTACTTGATACCTTAATATTTATAGTTTGGTTTAGGGTACCAACTTCATATTTTGGCCATTTGCTAATCAAAACAAGCTCTTTCCAGTGGTATAATTATTTTTATGGTAGACCTTGTCATACATTTGTAATATGCATTTGAATTATAGGCGCAAAATTTTTTTTTTAAGCCTAATAAATCAGAAAGTTTGATTTCTTTTGAATACATACCTAGCTGCCTGAAGAGTACTATAACATGAGTAATAAATAAGAAAATTTGAAAGATCTGGTGTGCTTTAATGTGGAGCTATGGGGCATCAAAGTTGCTCCAAAGCACATTTTTTTAATGATTTTTAGCAAGCCATAATTTGCCAAATATTGAACTGTGAACTTTCTATTTTAGTATTTAAAGGCGGCTGGCATTGAAGAACAATCCTTGAAAATTTCATGCATCTTGCATGAATAGTTTAAAAGTAATGCCTTATGGAAGTTAGGTCCGTTTTCTGTAGCGCGCGTTTCAACAGTGAAATTGGGGCCACGCCCCTTTTTTAAAGCCCCCATATCTCAGAAACTAATGAAGATACAAGCCTAAAATTTTGTACACTATTTATTGGACACACTGACAATATTTCCAGAAAGTATGAAGCAAATCTGAGATGGTCAGTGGCAAGGCCTCTGGTGATTTCACATGGATTGACCCTCTTTTCTTTTCTAAAACATGATGGTTTTTTCACAGGTGACACTGAGACAGCCAATCAGTAATCACTAGGGTCACGTCATGTCCATAGACTGGATAAAATCAAGTTCAATGATTTCTCAGCAGCGTTATTTGAACACGATCAGTTGATGGCAGAATGGAAGGAGGCGGTTCTTCTGGGGAATGCATGCACTCATGGCTTTACCTAGAACCCATGTTTCAGTTTTCTGAAAGGAATAAAGAGTCGTTTTGTTTTAAATGTTTGCTTTGTTTGCCAAAAACGAACCACATCACGGTCTACAAAAACTCGCCGTCCGACCTGCGGAAGCATATTGATGTATGTAAACATTTTATTCCAAGAGAAAGCTTGCAACGAATCTAAAAGCTTGTCTGTGCTTTTAGAGCTAGCGATAATGTTGCAATAGCTATGCAGTCTAGTTAGTCAAATGACTTTCTATGGATTTGCTCGCCAAGTTGCCGTAGCCTTGTCCACAGCTAACGTTAACACATAGCTAGTTAACTTGGACGCTGTTAGTTAGCATGTAAAAATGGAGTTACGCTAACATGAATAACGTTAACTTATCTGAAGTCCTTTCAGAAATATGTTTTAGCATAATTTTACCAAATAAACAGAATGTAGAAATCTTTCTTTTCTAGTAGCGTTAGCTACCCAATATGATTCTGAGTTTGAAAAGAGTTTGCTAGCATGTCAGGTGGAGTTTCACTGACTAGCTAGCTTAACGTTAAACCACCATGATGGCACAGCATGTGTTCATTTTGTAAATTCACATCTCTGTCTTTGGTAACGGCGTTAGGTTGTCACCGTTGTGTCAATAATACAACAATGTGTTGATGGAAAATGTACTTTTAATACTTAAGTGTTTTTAAAAGCAAGTACTTCAGTACTTTAACTTAAGTAAAAATTTGACCGGACAACTTTCACTGGTATCCGAGTAACATTTGACCACTGGGATCTGTACTTTGACTTGAATAATGCAGTTGGGTACTTTGTCCACCTCTGTATACAACACTAATCACATCCATCATTTTGTGAGATGTTAACTATGTGACAGACCAGCTACTATCTAGTTTTTGTGCACCCGCTTCTTTACAGTCAAAATCAAATGGCTTGTTGTCTAGAATCTGGCTTCATCAGTAGACATTGCTGGTGGAACTGTAGCCTGCACTGCCATATCCAGCAGCATTGGAAAAATTACAAACTGATTTGAAGAAAGCAAGTAAATATTCTACATATTTTCTTTCAAAGTACGAAAAAGAACTAAATCTACCTTCAGTTAGACGTCACATAGTTGACGTTGCATAGTTGACAAATTTTGGGCTTTTTGGCTTGCCATGCCCATTTGTATCAACCTATTATCGCCTAGGGTCATGTACGTGAAGGGAGTGGGCTGCCACTTTGTTTCATCATGCTGACTGCTTATCACCCAGATGTAATCACCGTCACAGAGTTGACACGTAAAAAAAGGTATGCTTCTATTTTTACACTCTCATGCAAAAAAACATACCAAAAGCAGTACACACGATCGTGTGTACAAGATGTTGTTCCGTTGCCCTGCCAGATAACATGAGGCAGGTTAACCTTGTATCTGAGTAACCACTGCAATGCTGGAACTGAATTCAGCACCGTCACATAGTTCGTGGGACTTATGCTGAGCTGCAGTCGGAATGATTAAAACCTGCATCAAGTTGAGTTGTATTTTCTTTAAACACACTCATATCCATGACATGCACAGAGGGTAATCTTGTCTGCTGGCTTTCAGTGGAGAAATAACACTGTTAGTTCAAAACCAAGGTTGCCGGTGGGACAAGCCAAGCCAAGAGAAGAAATATTTGTAAAACTATTGATTACACCATTCAAGCTTGTTAGGGATTACTCCTAAGGAATGTCAAGCCAATGTATAATCAGTTGCTACCAGTTACAGCAGAACATCATAGCATAACACTCCATAAAAGGAGCATGATATGACTTACAGCTTAAGATATCAAAAGCACGTCATTTGTGCAAAAGTATTTTTAAGTATTCATACATGATTTCCTCTACAAGGCTTGTCTCAGCAAACAAAAGATCAGTCAAAAGGAGAGGATTCATTTCAAACTGAGAATTAGTATTCTCCTCCATCCTTGCTCTAAACTTCAAACAGTTGTTTCTTAGCATGGCACAACTCTTGCGCTTCGTTAAGATCACTCTATAATGAGTAGGTGTCCCTTTCCTTCATCTTGTCCCAAATCAGGAATGGTGAAGGTTGGAAACTGCTTGATTTCTCTCAGTCCGTGAGGAGATCAGTTATTTTCCTATAGCCAGAATAGGAAGCTAGGCCTCTTTTCTCCAAACACTCGCTTCCTCTCCACACAATGTGTCCGTGTCAAAAATAGAGCAGTTTGTTCCATCGTTGACTTTGCTTCACCACACATTCCAGGACTGTTTTTAGCATTTCCCAACCTACTATTCATCATTGCTCCTTGTGGGACGACTCTCCGCTCAAACGAAGTGTTTAGGTGAGCCTCTTGGTGGCTCCAAGTCAAGGTCAAGTTCAAGAGACTTTGAGAGAATAAATTACCCAGAATCTGTCATGATCTGACACAATGTCCTGTAATGGACAAAGCTCAGGACATGTCTAATCCATGTGCAGGAGGTTTATTGACAAAATCAGAAACAAGGGTAATAGTCAAAGACAAATTTATGCTTATGAGCAAATACGAAATAATAGTCAATCAACAAGGCAAGAGACAAAACTCAGAACAAGTTGGCAAGACTTTGCAATAAGACATAAATATAAGCTAACTAATCAAGGGCAAACACAAAACAGGCGAATGCAATTGAGGAAGAATCCAATGACCAGACAGAGAAGGACCAAAACCAAAACAAAGGTACATGGAGAACCGCACCATGCACTGAGTGGGGGAATTAGTGACACCAACTTATACTTAACATAATAAAGGGGGAAAAAACAACACTGTAACGACCTTGCTATACAACCCTCCTCTTGTGCAGCCCATTACATGGACATAAAGTACACTTCTGAGTCACGACTATTGTATCAAGCTCACAATAGGGTGTTGTCCATTTCCACCATGTTGAACCCAAATCCTATTCTTTCTGACATGCCAGAGAAAGAAAACAGGGACAGGGGTGGAGCTAGAAATGGTGCACACCATTAACTGGTCAAACCCAGTCAAACACAAAATTGTCAGTCGAGTTATGCCAGGATCAGACGACACGAATTCAGCCCAA
This sequence comes from Neoarius graeffei, assembly GCF_027579695.1. Lineage (NCBI taxonomy): Eukaryota > Metazoa > Chordata > Actinopteri > Siluriformes > Ariidae > Neoarius > Neoarius graeffei. The sequence goes on along the minus strand of NC_083596.1, from coordinate 16,560,270 downwards.
TTTTGACACGGTTTATTCATGGCTGACAAATTTACAGCATCGTCCCAGACGAATATGAATGATAGGAATGACGAACGGACCTTGTACTGTGACAAAATTGAAGAACAGTGATGTGGCGTCTGCAGTGCCCCACAACACCTTGTCAAAAAGCCTACAGAATGTCAGAATTGATTGCATTTCCTCACAAAGTTTGACAACTCCTACATGTTCCTTGACATTCCTTCTATAGACATAATTGACAATTTCTTGACCCTCCCCCCAAGGATGTGAACGATGACTGGTCAGGGTCAAACTTGTACTGTTGCCAATCTCCCAACCAAAACACAGCAAGAATTTATGGCACCATAATTGCCTAATCTGACATGGTGACCATCATGAAAGACAAAAATATTGTATACTCTGATCCCAGCATTCGACATCCACCATTTTAAAAAGGCACTATGTGAAACAAGTTAAGTTAATAAAAAAAAAGACCTTCCCGTGCCAGGACCTGGTCTTCCCAGGCAGTCTCCCGACCCAGTACTAACCAAACCCTTAAGGTGCATTGGGCAGCACCGATCTCCGCTTCTATAGCCCTCATTGTCTCGCCAATTACATAGCTAGGGTTACAGTGGGGGGCCAGTCCTCTGGTAACCTCTGGTAACCATGAGAATTTGACTCCCCACTCACATCTGTATTGCAGTGTGCCTTGCCAGACAGCAGTAGGTACCGTTTTTATGATGGTCTTTGGTATGACCTGACCACAAGTAGAACTTGCGATCTCCCAATCAAGAAGCAGACACACTAACCACCAGCTCATGTTAAACAAATTAAGTAGGCCATCTTAAATCAATATCTCAATTAAAGAACTTTTTTTCCTGAATACCGTTATAGGATTGAGCAATAGAAAACCAGCTCTTACAATGAAACAGCAGAAATCAGGGCTAAATTGCGGCATCATTTCCTATAAGGCTAATCTGTTTAAGTAAGTGTTGAGCATTGCTCTACTTCCTGCCCTCTCTTCATTTTTCTTCCCCATCCATCAATTTCCTGTCTTGTCTAATTAGACACTGGATACCATGAGGAGTCTCCAGCACTGACTTGTCAAGGCCAGCAATTTTGAGTTACGCTCCTGAAAGACAATGTTTACAACCACTGATACAAATATCTAGCTTACAAACTGATTTGAAGAAAGCAAGTAAACATTCTACATATTTTCTTTCAAAGTACAAAAAAGCACAGAAGCTGATGACTTCTTGGAATTTCTACCCAAGAAAATTGGAAAAAGCCTAAAGGCTGCTTCTCTCTTAGTTTCTGAAATAAGAGAGATCACTAGAGTGGGCTTTGAGGCAACCACATGATCTGGTTGGGTAGGTAACCACCCTTTGGGGGCTTTTCTTATCCAGGTTAGGTTTAGACCAGCAGAACAGGTAGGAACGCTGCCGAGATATCATTGTGTTTCACCTTGTCCGGTGTCAAATTAGCTTGGTTTTTGCATGACACGCAATATTTTACCTATTTATTGGCGCCATGGGCGGCATGGTGGCGTAGTGGTTAGCGTTGTCGCCTCACAGCAAGAAGGTTCTGGGTTTGAGCCCTGCGGTTGAAGGAGGCCTTTCTGTGTGGAGTTTGTGTGTTGTCTATGTAGGTTTCCTCTGGGTACTCCGGTCCCCCCCCCCCAGTCCAAAGACATGCAGGTTAGGCTAATTGGTGGCTCTAAATTGTCCATAGGGGTGAATGGTTGAGAGGAGAAAACCTCTATAATAATCCAGTAGAAGGCAACAGGAAACCACTACTGTAATGTTCCCTAGAAACTTTGATGGCTGAAGCCATCAGAGCGGCCATGTCACTGTAGTGATATGCCAAAACGGATGGATGGATTGGAGCTATAGCTGAACTTTCCACTGGCAGAACCCATTAGGTCAAAACCTACAGTATTTATACAGTGGTGCTTGAAAGTTTGTGAACCCTTTAGAATTTTCTATATTTCTGCATAAATACGACCTAAAACATCATCGGATTTTCACACAAGCCCTAAAAGTAGACAAAGAGAACCCAGTTAAACAAATGAGACAAAAATATTATACTTGCTCATTTATTTATTGAGGAAAATGATCCAATATTACATATCTGTAAGTGGCAAAAGTATGTGAACCTTTGCTTTCAGTATCTGGTGTGACCCCCTTGTGCAGCAATAACTGCAACTAAACGCTTCCGGTAACTGTTGATCAGTCCTGCACACTGGCTTGGAGGAATTTTAGCCCATTCCTCCATACAGAACAGCTTCAACTCTGGGATGTAGGTGGGTTTCCTCACATGAACTGCTCGCTTCAGATCCTTCCACAACATTTCGATTGGATTAAGGTCAGGACTTTGATTTGGACATTCCAAAACATGAACTTTATTCTTCTTTAACCATTCTTTGGTAGAACGACTTGTGTGCTTAGGGTCGTTGTCTTGCTGCATGACCCACCTTCTCTTGAGATTCAGTTCATGGACAGATGTCCTGACATTTTCCTTTAGAATTCGCTGGTATAATTCAGAATTCATTGTTCCATCAATGACGGCAAGCCGTCCTGGCCCAGACGCAGCAAAACAGGCCCAAACCATGATACTACCACCACCATGTTTCACAGACGGGATAAGGTTCTTATGCTGGAATGTAGTGTTTTCCTTTCTCCAAACATAAAGCTTCTCATTTAAACCAAAAAGTTCTATTTTGGTCTCATCCGGCCACAAAACATTTTTCTAATAGCCTTCTGGATTGTCCATGTGATCTTTAGCAAACTGCAGATGAGCAGCAATGTTCTTTTTGGAGAGCAGTAGCTTTCTCCTTGCAACCCTGCCATGCACACCATTGTTGTTCAGTGTTCTCCTGATTGTGGACTCATGAACATTAACATTAGCCAATGTAAGAGAGGCCTTCAGTTGCTTAGAAGTTACCAGGGCTTTGAACCGGTTCAAGGAACGAAAACGAAAACCGGGAACTTTTTCTATTTCACATGGAACAGAAACGAAACCAGAAACTTTATTATTTTTTATGTTCCGGAACAGAAATGCTTATTAAAAATAATGGTAACCGGTTAATACCGGTTTTTATTTCGTTCCTCAAAGTTTCCGTAGCCTACAAATAAAAAAGCCATTCTCCTCCTGCGCAAGTTTCTATGACCCGCTGGGGTTCACTTCCTGTGTGACGTTCGCTGACTGAATGGAGAGAGCGGGAAGGTGGACTGCTATCACGTCTCCACGTGATAATAAGTGAGTAAATGCATTACTGAGTGTCTGAGCAAAGAAGAGCCTGAACGTTGCAACCTCCCTATTGGCTGTTTGTAAAAATGTATCAATTGTTGCCCTTCCCACGGGAATCATCGCGGACTCGAGAGACGAGACCTGACGAGTTAGTTCGTTGGTAGCAGAACAAAATGTCTGGACACAAATCGGGTTTTCAGAAAAGGAAAGAAAATAAACGGAGGGTCGAAAATACAAAAAAGGAGGCAGAAAATGCAAAACGAGTTTTAAGGTAGGACAAATGGTTACTTTTTAAGGCAGCCCGCCGTGACTGCAGGCTTTCAGTTGTGTCATTGAATGGTTACTTTTCTGAGGCAGCCCGCCGTGGCTGCCTGCAGGCTTATTTATTATAGCCCATTTAGTTAAAATAGTTGATATAAAATGTTTATAGTTATAGTTATGTGATGGTTGTCCTGATTTAGACTGGTGTTTTGGTTTTTTTTGGGGGGGGGGGGGTTGCGCGATGTTGCACCCGGGTCCAGATTAGGGCAGAACCGGCCCTGGCTACATTTCAGGTGTAGTTTGTTTTATGTATGTATGTACTTGCATAGATGTGTACTTGGTCTTCCAATATGGCGCCTAACAAAATCTCGCAGCGCGGTGACGTCATGCGGTAGCCCTCTATAGGGCCTGACTAGCCTTTGGTAACACACTAAACGAATTATCTTTCATTTTTGGCACTTTTTCTGTTTGTGTAGATGGGAAGACATACTGAGAATCCAAATCGCCAACATTTGAAATAATAATTGTTTTGAATTATTTCTTGTCTTATTTAATGAAGGTTGTAATAGAATTAGCCTACATTTGGCTTAAGCTGGATGAGACAGAGACATAACTTTATAGCCATTTGTTAAACAGCTGACAGGGAACGTAATTAACCGTTCCGGGAACTAATTTTTTTGTTCTAACCGGTTCGGGAACGTCTATTTAATGGTGGAACCCAAAACCGGAAACATTAAAATTCCGTTTCTGTTCGGAACGAACCAATAGGAAAAAAATTCTGGTTCAAAGCCCTGGAAGTTACCCTGGGGTCCTTTGTGGCCTCGCCGACTATTATACGGTACGCCTTGCTCTTGGAGTGATCTTTGTTGGTCGACCACTCCTGGGGAGGGTAACAATGGTCTTGAATTTCCTCCATTTGTACACAATCTGTCTGACTGTGGATTGGTGGAGTCCAAACTCTTTAGAGATTGTTTTGTGACCTTTTCCAGCCTGATGAGTATCAACAACGCTTTTTCTGAGGTCCTCAGAAATCTCCTTTGTTCGTGCCATGATACACTTCCACAAACATGTGTTGTGAAGATCAGACTTTGATAGATCCCTGTTCTTTAAAGAAAACAGGGTGCCCACTCACACCTGATTGTCATCCCACTGATTGAAAACACTTGACTCTAATTTCACCTTCAAATTAACTGCTAATCCTAGAGGTTCACATACTTTTGCCACTCATTCATTCATTCATTCATTCATTCATTCATTCATTATCTGTAGCCGCTTTATCCTTCTACAGGGTCGCAGGCAAGCTGGAGCCTATCCCAGCTGACTACGGGCGAAAGGCGGGGTACACCCTGGATAAGTCGCCAGGTCATCACAGGGCTGACACATAGACACAGACAACCATTCACACTCACATTCACACCTACAGTCAATTTAGAGTCACCAGTTAACCTAACCTGCATGTCTTTGGACTGTGGGGGAAACCGGAGCACCCGGAGGAAACCCACGCGGACACAGGGAGAACATGCAAACTCCGCACAGAAAGGCCCTCGCCGGCCCCGGGGCTCGAACCCAGGACCTTCTTGCTGTGAGGCGACAGCGCTAACCACTACACCACCGTGCCGCCCCTTTTGCCACTCACAGATATGTAATATTGGATCATTTCCCTCAATAAATAAATGACCAAATATAATATTTTTATCTCATTTGTTTAACTGGGTTCTCTTTATCTACTTTTAGGACATATTTATGCAGAAATATAGAAAATTCTAAAGGGTTCACAAACTTTCAAGCACCACTGTAGATCTACTGGTTTTTGAGTTACTGAGGTTTGGATTAAACCCTTTCAATTCAAGTGGTCAGTAAAATAGGCTAATAACTATTGTTTTCATAATGGTTGATTGCTATATCACAGATCTATGGCTATGCTTCACAAACCTCACTTTGAAAATCACTGGTTTATACCACTTCACCTTTTTGCGAAATAAAAAGCACTGAGCTGCATTTGTAGCTCTTTTTTTTTATAAGACTCTAGCTTAGTCTCTGCATTGTGCTGAAACACTTGTGGCAAACGTACGCCCACAAATAACTCCTTGCCATGCCACTTTTTCCAAAAATAGTCCTTGTACCGTACATGCGGATCTGTGAAAGTAAGTGCCAAAGCTTTTTTTACTGAATCCCAAAGATCTGAAACTCAGCATTTTTTTTCAACCACTTTCATCTTCAATTCGAAATCTGGGTCATGGATCTACTCAACAGCTACCAGTGTGCTGTCAAAGCCTGTTGCCTGGTTGGAAATGGAAATATATGGAAATGTGTATAATGCTTACATGCTGTAAAATAAAATAGAGCACGCGTAATTTTGCAGATTGGCGACATTTCCCTCTGATTAACATCCAAGCCTAAAGGTTAAACCTCTCTCTCCTCCAAGTACTCCTATGATTTACCTTCTTCTCTTTAACTCAAGTGTTCAATAAATACAAGTGCGAATACTGGATGTAATCAAAATGAAGTGCCCTCAGCATATTAGGACAGAAAATCTCAAAACAACTGAGTCTGCTGGCCGCTTTACGACAGAGAAATGTAATAAAACATGAAAGAAATTAAATGCAGAAGGCATTGAGAGGAGGCTTAGCAGCGCAGCGGGCGTTGATGACAGCAGTCAAGTTCCAAACGCTCATCTATAAGTCATAAAGTGGATCACTTGAGTGCCGTTTACCGTCTCTCGTGTGACTGGTCACGGTTTTACACCTGCAGGTAATGAATTAGTGTGTTCAGGAGGCGGGGAATGTAGAAGAGTGTTCCTCCAGGTCTTCTAAACATTTCCTTTCATACCCCATCTCGACCAACAGGGAACGGGCTTCGTTCTGGTTCGCGCACCAAATTTTGAACCTTTCAGAGTACTTCAATCAAAAATAAATTGATTCAGAAGCTGAAAAGTTGGTTCCCAGCTGGAAGCAAACTATAGCTGGTTTTTCCAGCGCGAACCGTGACGACATCAGTGGCCGTGTCATTACTTTGGAGAAGAAGCGGAACACCGCAATGGAGCATGCAACGGAAAAGGAGACATCTACAGAAAAAAAAAGGAAAACAAATATCTGCAAAAACAGAACAAAAGATTGCAGGTAATCAGTGCGCACCATTATCTTGCTACTACTGTTTACTTCCGTCGTGATTTGTGCAATCCTCCATTCATGACCATAGACTGTAAAAATAGATGGACAAAGCCTCTGTGACGTTACTCATAAGATTTCTAAAAAGCAGGTTTGAAGCTCAAATAAGGAGGCTACAGGCATCGCCATCTTGGCAGCGGCTGACTCCGTTTAACTCCCAGCTAGTCCATAAATGGAGAAAGGGGCGGGGATAGTGAAGCCTGGCCACTGGAATAGTACGGCTGGAACATGCCAACTAACCTCAAAGCTAATAAGTTAGCTCTGCAAGCTAGCCAACAAGCAACTGGCTAAACTAAAAGAAGCTGCTCCATATGATACAGACCATAACCTCAATGGCTGGTTTACAAAAAACAAATAAATAAAATCACCGGGTGTGTAACCTTCCAATAAACATATTTGATCAAGGAGTGTCATCTTTTCAATCTTCTCATCATCTCTAGTCGCTTTATCCTGTTCTACAGGGTCGCAGGCAAGCTGGAGCCTATCCCAGCTGACTACGGGTGAAAGGCGGGGTACACCCTGGACAAGTCGCCAGGTCATCACAGGGCTGACACATAGACACAGACAACCATTCACACTCACATTCACACCTACGGTCAAATTTAGAGTCACCAGTTAACCTAACCTGCATGTTTTTGGACTGTGGGGGAAACCGGAGCACCCGGAGGAAACCCATGTGGACACGGGGAGAACATGCAAACTCCGCGCAGAAAGGCCCTTGCCGGCCACGGGGCTCAAACCCGGACCTTCTTGCTGTGAGGCGACAGCGCTAACCACTACACCACCATGCCACCCCTTTTCAATCTTCTCATCTCATCTCATTATCTCTAGCCGCTTTATCCTTCTACAGGGTCGCAGGCAAGCTGGAGCCTATCCCAGCTGACTACGGGCGAAAGGCGGGGTACACCCTGGACAAGTCGCCAGGTCATCACAGGGCTGACACATAGACACAGACAACCATTCACACTCACATTCACACCTACGGTCAATTTAGAGTCACCAGTTAACCTAACCTGCATGTCTTTGGACTGTGGGGGAAACCGGAGCACCCGGAGGAAACCCATGCGGACATGGGGAGAACATGCAAACTCCGCGCAGAAAGGCCCTTGCCGGCCACGGGGCTCAAACCCGGACCTTCTTGCTGTGAGGCGACAGCGCTAACCACTACACCACCGTGCCGCCCCTTTTCAATCTTAATAATTGTTAATAAAATGAACATTAGTGGTAATATTTTCCCCTGATAGCTTAGATAACTAGCGTTAGCTTGGTGAATAGCTTGCTAGCGATATAGGAGTGGCTGAGGTCGATAGCAGCTACTGTTAGATGGCCAGTCTACACGCAATTTACTGAACGGGAGACCCTGATAAACTTCATTGGCAGCGACTACATCAAAAAAATTGAAATGTGTGTACAATCTAATAAAGCAAATTAAAGTAACTTACAGGTATAATAGTGTGTAAAAGTTCTCTTACGAAAATCTACCATGGTTTACTATGGTTTTACCATGTTTTTTATGTAGTAACCATGATTCTACCATGGTATCTCATGGTTATTCTAAGTACTATGAACCAACCATAGTATTACTATGGTTCATCCATGGTAGTAACCATGGTTCTACTATGGTATTTCATGGTGATTCTAAGTACTATGAACCAACCATAGCATTACTGTGGTTTATCCATAGTACTGCAGTAGCTGTGGTAGCATCATAGTTGTATGTGTAATAGGTCATAGTAACTACGAAATTAGTTTAAAAAGGGATAGTATGGTTTATAAAAGGATGCACTAACTGTAGTATTACCATGCTTTCGTCCAACAGTCAATGCTGTAGAGAAGGATCTCGATTACCAGCCCAGATACATTAACATTTACTTAGAACCTAAAAATTTAAGTGAACATTGAGGTAAAATGCACCATGGTTTTCATGGTTGCCCAAAAAAAACATGAAAACCATGAATAACTATAAACCATGGTAAAACCATGGTTAGTTTTCATAGTAAAACCATGGCTAATTTTCATAAGGGTTGTGTTTGCATAGGAAAGCTCTTAGACGAAAATAGGCAAGGCTCCTTTAGTTATTTATATAAATCCATCACCTGCTGTGAATTTGGCTCAAGTTTTGAGATAATGCCAGCTAGCGGCCAACAAGATGACACAAACCCAGCTGTCACTCAAATCAGCCCCGCCCCAATTGTGCATAAATGTATGGCTCAATATCAATCAAACTGTTGAATTATATAAAAATTCAAACCCGTACAGTTGTCATGAAGGTGGAAACTATCTTTAGAGACTGAAACTGTTTTTTGTACCAAATGTGTTTGTTTTCACTGTGAAGCTGGACATTTCAACATGGGGGTCTATGGGAATTGACTCGCTTTTGGAGCCTGCCTCAAGTGGTCATTCGAGGAACTGCAAATTTTAGCACTTCCGCATTGACTTCACTTTTCAGGAGTGGAGGTTGCCACTTGTTCATGACACATCCTTGATTACAACGGTTCTACTCAAAACTGGTGAAAATGTGGGCTGGTTGACAAGCTGGTACCAAGGTTCAAAGAATCCTGAATGCAACCAGTTCAAGAACCCGTTCCTGTTGGTCGAAAAGGGGTATCAGGGATGGCCAAGATTGGGTCAAAATAAGGAAGTAAATATGGATACAGACATTCATAATCTCTATACAGGTAGTCGTCGACTTATGACTGCGTTTGGTTACGACTGACCGGTCGTAAACCGATCTGGTCGTAAGTCGGCCTATGTTAAATGAATGTAAGTATATTGTGATGTGTAATGATATTGTAATCATCTTAAAGTCTTATTTTATCAACATTTTCTTATTTCATTACCTTGGCTCATTATTTGGTTTAAGTCAAACACTGCATACTACACTGCGTACAGTACAATTCGTTTAATATGTGCAAAACAAAAAATACGAAATACAGGTGTGAAAAATAGAAAACATTTTAGTTTGAAACATACCAAAATACAAATGTAAAACATAGCAAAATACAAAACTTAGTGACCGCTGGCATCACTGGTGCTTGGCTGTGGGTCGTCTACGTCATCATCAGCTGTTGCAGCGCTCAGGCTGACGGGAGGATTTGCTCGTTTCATAAACCAGGAGCTGGGGCGGAAACTGTTGTACGCGGCGAGAGGCGCTGCCGGGAGCTGGGGCGGAAACTGTTGTACGCGGTGAAAGGCACTGCCGGGAGCTGGGGCGGAAACCATCGTACGCGGCGAGAGGCGCTGCCGGGAGCTGGGGCGGAAACTGTTGTACGCGGCGAGAGGCGCTGCCGGGAGCTGGGGCGGAAACTGTTGTACGCGGCGAGAGGCGCTGCCGGGAGCTGGGGGCGAGAGGCTGCCGGGAGCTGGGGCGGAAACCGTCGTACGCGGCGAGAGGTGCTGCCGGGAGCTGGGGCGGAAACTGTTGTACGTGGCGAGAGGTGCTGCCGGGAGCTGGGGGCGAGAGGCCGCTGGGAGCTGGGGCGGAAACCGTCGTATGCGGCGAGAGGCGCTGCCGGGAGCTGGGGCGGAAACTGTTGTACGCGGCGAGAGGTGCTGCCGGGAGCTGGGGCGGAAACTGTCGTATGCTCAGCTAGCTCAGCTGGGAAACACTCGCCAGTCATAACCAGACGGTCGTAAAGTCGATCGGTCGTAAGTCGCATAGGTCGTAAGTCGACGACTACCTGTATATCTAGACAGCTGGGCATATGCCCACTTAATTTTTAAAATGATGATGATGATGCATCACAGAAACCAAAGATGTTTTTTTCATTGTACAAATATAAGAAATTAGCCTAAACAGGAACTAAACTTAAGACTTCTAGTTCTCATTCATTTTCCACCAACCTGGGAGTTTCCTGGAACAAACACAGCACGATACCACAATAGTAAATGTGACCACACTGTTATTCTGATGCTTGACAAACACCACTTTTACATCCAACAATGTAAAAGAGCTCAGATTAACATCGTTTCTTCATCAGCTCGGCTGACTAACTTGCATTTGTTGCAATAAAATTACTGACAAAGGTGTTAATTAAGAAAGAGACACAACTTTATATCAAAAATGATAATAACAAAGTGAATAGGAATCGGGTTGTTGAAAGCAAGGGAAAACAAAAATAACATTGTAGGGGCGTGATTAATAACTACTTATTTATTAACTGAGTGCAAGGTTTTTACGGGAAAAGATCAGACCGAGGTCTTGACAGTACGGACCGAGCCGTAGGTTAGGTCTATACAAAAAGACCTCAGTCTGATATTTGCCTGCAAAGACCAAGCAAGCGAGGTTAATAAGGAATTCATTATATGGCTTTTTTATTCCTAAGATTAACATAAATGGCGGCACGGTGGTGTAGTGGTTAGCGCTGTCGCCTCACAGCAAGAAGGTCCGGGTTCGAGCCCCGTGGCCGGCGAGGGCCTTTCTGTGTGGAGTTTGCATGTTCTCCCCGTGTCCGCGTGGGTTTCCTCCGGGTGCTCCGGTTTCCCCCACAGTCCAAAGACATGCAGGTTAGGTTAACTGGTGACTCTAAATTGACCGTAGGTGTGAATGTGAGTGTGAATGGTTGTCTGTGTCTATGTGTCAGCCCTGTGATGACCTGGCGACTTGTCCAGGGTGTACCCCGCCTTTCGCCCGTAGTCAGCTGGGATAGGCTCCAGCTTGCCTGCGACCCTGTAGAAGGATAAAGCGGCTAGAGATAATGAGATGAGATGAGATTAACATAAATGGTCATTATAACAAGGCGTGATGCTGCTTTCAGTCACGTTGTATTTGTAACGTAGTTGAGTCACGCATGCAGAATAAACGGCTAGCGGTTTCAAAACCGAATTTCTGTTAGCGGTTAACGGTTTCTGAATGCTTTTCATTGCTTATTTCTTGAATAACTCGGCGACTCTTGTTTGTCTTTTGCGTTTCAGCTGTTTTTGATTCCGTTTTGATTTCCAGTTAATCTTTTTTTTGTCATTTTTGTTTGTTTTTTGCGACATTGAAAGCCGGCGCCTTGGAAAGAAAGTCCGTAATCACCCGCGGGCATTACAGGAAAATACTGCCCGCAAATCAGAGCGCAGAATTTTACCAGAAGTAGCTCATGCCATATAACAATGCAATATAAACCTCTGCATAGTTGACGGCATCATGAAACAAAAGTTCTTCTCTTTCTGAGCTACAAATCTATCCTTGTGCTGGTACACAAGGATACGGAGATACTTAAAATTGAACCCAGGCTACTTTGTTCCTGTTGGTACCAATCCTGAACAGCTATCAAACGCTATATAAATGTACAACTGGTTCAAAGGAAAACGCACCATTTCAATAGGCACTAAAAGTTCTGGTACTTTTGTGCAATTAAAAAAAGAAAAGAAGAAAAAAAAAGCCCACTCCATTACCTCAACAGTTTTGGAGCATTTGGAGACTGGAATATAACAGCAGAAGCAATGATAATTAAAAATACACTATTAGAGGAAGAGAAATTTAAAAAAAAATCTAAACTATTTGTTCAAATGGGCGGCATGGTGGTGTAGTGGTTAGCGCTGTCGCCTCACAGCAAGAAGGTCCGGGTTCGAGCCCCGTGGCCGGCGAGGGCCTTTCTGTGCGGAGTTTGCATGTTCTCCCCGTGTCCGCGTGGGTTTCCTCCGGGTGCTCCAGTTTCCCCCACAGTCCAAAGACATGCAGGTTAGGTTAACTGGCGCCTCTAAATTGACCGTAGGTGTGAATGTGAGTGTGAATGGTTGTCTGTGTCTATGTGTCAGCCCTGTGATGACCTGGCGACTTGTCCAGGGTGTACCCTGCCTTTCACCCGTAGTCAGCTGGGATAGGCTCCAGCTTGCCTGCGACCCTGTAGAACAGGATAAAGCGGCTAGAGATAATGAGATGAGATGAGATGAGATTTGTTCAAATGCATTATTGATCTCACCTCATAACAGCGATTAACCATAGGACAGGGGTTTGACATGCCATATGAAAAATCTAGACTTGGAAAAAGATAAACACCACTCTCAAGCCCCATGCTGGTTCTGCTCCACAGGGTGCATCAATCCAGCTGATTGATCAGATGCCCCGATGGCACCCCTGACAATAAATCTTCACTCACCCAGAAATATGCACAGTATGAGTAGCCTGAGTGACTTTGCTAGATCAGTGCCTGTCAGATCTTGATGATAAAATGGAGACATGCTCAATTAGTTTGCTCCTATAAGAAAGAGAGAGAGACTCGAGTGTGTGTATATAATGGATGAATGAATGCATGGTGATAATTAAAAGACTCTTAGAGGGACTGAAAGAAATTAGAACATCCAATTACCGTGGCTAAAGAGGATGAATCGTGCTCTTCTTTTTGAGCAAAGAGATCCTTTTAGTAGCCTAGAAACCATCATCATCGTAAAGGACATGTAAATATTTTTTCACTTCTTTTCTAAAGCTTCAATAAAACTGGTATACGCTCATCTGAATGGTACTGAAAGCCCATCAGGTTGATTTTAGCCCCAAGGTACAACCTCAATCTGTTTTTTTTTCATGACCCCAACTCGGTGCTGCAGCGTAATTCAGGAAGCAAATCTTTGTAACTGCAGCAGGTCTTTATTTACAGAGTTTATTACTGCTGGCCTTCTCTCACGCGTGCTTAAAGACGAGGACAGTGAGGTCAGAGCTTCGGTAATGATTGTCTGAGGACATGACATTTATTTAAAATTCTGCAAAACAGAACAATTAGGCACATTTATAATCACTAATGCATGCTTAGTTACACCAAAACATACACACGAGCTCTAAGAGCGAATGAGCAACACTGGTCACTGGCCTCTGAAACAACCTACTGGATTTACTGACTAGCTTGTAGAACCTGTAGACCTAAAACTCCACCTGACATGCTAGCAAACTCTTTTCAAACTCAAAATCATATTGGGTAGCTAAGGTTACTAGAAAAGAAAGATTTCTACATTCTGTTTATTTGGCAAGATTATGCTAAAACATATTTCTGAAAGGACTTCAGATAAGTTAACGTTATTCATGTTAGCGCAACTCCATTTTTACATGCTAACTAACAGTGTCCATGTTAACTAGCTACAGTATGTGTTAACGTTAGCCGTGGACAAGGCGATGACAACTGGCGGGAAAATCCATAACCAGACTGCATAGCTATTGCAATGTTATTGCTAGCTCTAAAAGCACAGACAACTTCACTGCAAGCTTTCTCTTGGAATAAAACGTTTACATCCCTCAATATGCTTCCGCAGGTCGGACGGCGAGTTTTTGTCGGCCATGATGTGGTTTGTTTTAGGCAAACAAAGCAGACATTTAAAGCGAAACAAATCTTCAATCCTTTCAGAAAACTGAAACATGGGTATGGCCATGAGTGCATGCGTTCCCCAGAAGAACCGCCTCCTTCCATTCTGCCATCAACTGATCGTGTTCAAATAACGCTGCGGAGAAATCATTGATCTTGATTTTATCCAGTCTACGGACGTGACGTGACCCTAGTGATTACTGATAGGCTGTCTCAGTGTCACCTGCAAAAAAAACCATCACGTTTTAGAAAAGAAAAGAAAAAAAAAATCCACTTTCAAAGCCACTTCATAGTAACGACTAATGAGGACCTTGACAGAAATGTAGTGGAGTGAAAAGTACAATATTTGTTTTTCAAATGTAGTGAAGTTAGTGTCATAAGTTTCCAAAAAACAAAACCTCAAGTAAAGTACAGATACTCAAAAAAATGTACTTAAGTACAGTACTCAAGTAAATGTATTTCGTTACTGTCCATCTCTGTATATATGTATGTACAGTGGTGCTTGAAAGTTTGTGAACCCTTTAGAATGTTCTATATTTCTGCATAAATATGACCCAAAACATCATCAGATTTTCACACAAGTCCTAAAAGTAGACAAAGAGAACGCAGTTAAACAAATGAGACAAAAATATTATACTTGGTCATTTATTTTTTGAGGAAAATGATCCAATATTACATGTCTGTGAGTGGCAAAAGTATGTGAACCTTTGCTTTCAGTATCTGGTGTGACCCCCTTGTGCAGCAATAACTGCAACTAAACGTTTCCGCTAACTGTTGATCAGTCCTGCACACCAGCTTGGAGGAATTTTAGCCCATTCCTCTGTACAGAACAGCTTCAACTCTGGGATGTTGGTGGGTTTCCTCACATGAACTGCTCGCTTCAGGTCCTTCCACAACATTTCAATTGGATTAAGGTCAGGACTTTGACTTGGCCGTTCCAAAACATCAACTTTATTCTTCTTTAAGCATTCTTTGGTAAAACGACTTGTGTGCTTAGGGTCGTTGTCTTGCTGCATGACCCACCTTCTTTTGAGATTCAGTTCATGGAGAGATGTCCTGACATTTTCCTTTAGAATTCGCTGGTACAATTCAGAATTCATTGTTCCATCAATGATGGCAAGCCGTCCTGGCCCAGATGCAGCAAAACAGGTCCAAACCATGATACTACCACCACCATGTTTCACAGATGGAATAAGGTTCTTGTGCTAGAATGCAGTGTTTTCCTTTCTCCAAACATAATGCTTCTCATTTAAACCAAAAAGTTCTATTTTGGTCTCATCTGTCCACAAAACATTTTTCCAACAGCCTTCTGGCTTGTCCACATGATCTTTAGCAAACTGCAGATGAGCAGCAATATTCTTTTTGGAGAGCAGTGGCTTTCTCCTTGCAACCCTGCCATGCACACCATTGTTGTTCAGTGTTCTCCTGATGGTGGACTCATGAACATTAACATTAGCCAATGTGAGAGAGGCCTTCAGTTGCTTAGAAGTTACCCTGGGGTCCTTTGTGACCTCGCCGACTATTACACACCTTGCTCTTGGAGTGATCTTTGTTGGTCGACCACTCCTGGGGAGGGTAACAATGGTCTTGAATTTCCTCCATTTGTACACAATCTGTCTGACTGTGGATTGGTGGAGTCCAAACTCTAAAGAGATGGTTTTGTAACCTTTTCCAGCCTGATGAACATCAACAACGTTTCTTCTGAGGTCCTCAGAAATCTCCTTTGTTCGTGTCATGATACACTTCCACAAACATGTGTTGTGAAGATCAGACTTTGATAGATCCCTGTTCTTTAAAGAAAACAGGGTGCCCACTCACACCTGATTGTCATCCCATTCACTGAAAACACCTGACTCTAATTTCATCTTGAAATTAACTGCTAATCCTAGAGGTTCACATACTTTTGCCACTCACAGTTATGCAATATTGGATCATTTTCCTCAATAAATAAATGACCAAGTATAATATTTTTTGTCTCATTTGTTTAACTGGGTTCTCTTTATCTACTTTTAGGACTTGTGTGAAAATCTGATGAAGTTTTAGGTCATATTTATGCAGAAATATAGAAAATTCTAAAGGGTTCACAAACTTTCAAGCACCATATGTATGCGGGTGCTAAGGGTGGCTAATCTTCATGGCTCTGGTCACCTAATTCCTGAATAACTACCTTCTTGTGGTGCACCTATTTTAAACAGAAGGTTATCTCAGGGACGGAGTAAGGGATGGTATATTCCCTGGGCAGTGCCCGAAGTAGATGGATAGTTGGAATCTTTTTTAGGTACTATGACAAGTTGACTGATGACATCTGGTGAGAGGGAAACTCAGAAAAACCTACGGTTGAAGTGATTACTAGTTATCTTGCTGTGACTTGTCACTAGATACTAATCACGGACACTGAGAGAGTGGCACTCGTGTTGTCCAAACGTTTGTCACTATAATCCACTGATGTACAGATGCCTCTACATCATCTCAGCTGCTGTTCTCACCACATATATGTATGTGTGTGTGTGTGTGTGTTTGGTATGTATGTATGCAAGCATGCATGAATGTGACAAAATTCATGTGATTGACAGATTTGTGTATCATTCGGTGCCCAAAATGATGCTGTGATTTAAGTTGCTGTTCTTTAGCAGGCAGGCAGAGGTGGCTACTGAGCATGCTCAGAGTGAGTGTCACCATGGTAGCTTGTCTCTACTACCATATAACAACTGACCCCTTACCACCGGCCCCATTCCTCCCTAACGACTGCAATTTCCAAGAGCTTTTCCAACAGTTAATAAGTAACTCTAAATCGGCTGCGATACAGATGATGCTAATCTCTGCCTCTGAATTACGGCTTACAGCAGTGCGGAGGCTTTAACAAACACACAGCCTCTGTATAATTAATACTCACTTCAGCCCACGCATTGCCACGCTGCCATCATCTTGCCTTTTGGGCTGAGCATGAGGTCAGTTCACTCCCTTTTTAAATACTAGTGTGAAGTCGGTGTTAAAAATTCAGCTCTGACCTTTCGTATTTCAAATGCTCTGAGCCAAATAAAAGCCTCCAAAGAAAAGCTGGTGTATGGTTGGTTTCATTTTGTATAGCTCACTGGATTAGCTTCTTTTAAGTCTAGAGGTTTTAATTCTGCCCTACGCAATCACCACACACACGCATTCTGCCTCGGCCTCAAATGGAAATAGACCTTAATGATGTCACGAACTGCACATCCCACCACCTCCTCTTTCATCACACCTCTGCAATCCTACACGCTGCACAATTGTAGTGCGCGTATTCGGCCTCTATCTCTTTCCAACCTCGCTGCAGCTGACTACAGTTCAGCAATGTTATAAGAAAGCAGATGATAATGATAAGCAATTAAATACGCAAGCTTCTCCTCACCTCAGAACCCAGAAAGCTCTGGTTATCTCATGCAACACACTCACAACTCACTGAAGACTCTGCAAGTCTTTTCAAATAGCCTGAAAAATCCTCAACCCATCCAAACTCGTAAACCCTTTTTGGTCATTGTAAAGGCTCACTGGTGTAACTACTGTGACCTGCATTGCTGAATAAACCCTGCCATTGCTATCTGCCAAATATTTTTAGATTTCCAAAAAGAGGTCAATACCCTGCACTGGGGCTTTGAGTGCTTATCCACAGGCTCCACACTGTATGGAAAAATCTATTGCATTTACTCTGTACATACTGCATACTATATATATCGTCACTTTTATAAGAACACCTGTCATGTAGCAGCAGTGCAATGCATACGGTCATGCAGATACAAGTCAAGAGCTTCAGTTAATGTTCACAACAAATATCAAAATGGGGGGAAAATGCAATCTCAGTCAGTGACTTGGTTGTTGGAGCCAGATGGGCTGCTTTGAGTTTTTCAGAAACTGCTGATCATCTGGGATTTGCACGCACAACAGTCTCTAGAAGTTACACAAAAAGGTAAGAAAAAGTACACTAAGTGGTATTTTTTTGGGGGAAAAAAAGCCTTGTTGGCCAGATGAGCTGACATGGAGGCTACAGTAATTCAAACAACGACTCTTTGCATCCATGGTGAGCAGAAAAGCATCTCAGAACGCACAACACATCAAACTATGAGGTGAATGGGCTACGACAGCAGATAGCCATATCAGGTTCCAGTCTTATCACCTAAATGCAGGAATCTGAGGCTACAATGGGCACAGATTTACCAAAACTGGACACTTGAAGATTGGAAATAGACTAGGCAACATTTTTCCAGTCTTCAGCATAGAAATGAGGGCAGATTTGAGCACAAAGAATGACATATCCATCCATTTTCTTCCACTTATTCGAAGTCGGGTCGCGGTAGCAGCAGGCTAAGCAGGGTATTTCCAGGCGTCCCTCTGTCCAGCAACGCTTTCCAGTTCCTCCTGGAGGATCCCAAGGTGCTCCCAGGCCAGAGGAGATATATAATCTCTCCAGCGTGTTCTGGGTCTACCCCGAGGTCTCCTCCCAGTTGGACGTGCCCGGAAAACCTCCAAGGGAAGGCGCCCAGGAGACATCCTAATCAGATGCCCGAACCACCTCAGCTGACTCCTTTTGACATGAAGGAGCAAGGGCTCTACTCCAAGATCCCTCCGGATGTCTGAGCTCCTCACCCTATCTCTAAGGGTGAGCCCAGCCACCCTACGGGGAAAACTCATTTCAGCTGCTTGTATCCGCGATCTCATCCTTTCGGTCACTACCCAAAGCTCATGACCATAGGTGAGGGTTGGAACGTAGATTGACTGGTAAATCGAGAGCTTTGCCTTCCGGCTCAACTCCCTCCTCACCCCGACGGATAGGTACAATGCCCGCATTACTGCTGACGCCGCCCCAGTCCGCCCATCCATCTCACGCTCCATTTTACCATCACTTGTGAACAAGACCCCGAGATACTTGAACTCCTTCAAATAAGAAAATCTAAAACTTGCGAAAATTACAATTCTTTTTTGGAGTTCATCAGTGAGAAAGTAACATCTCCAGTCAGATTTTTCAAACTACGCGGCAATGATCTGCACCTGAACGTCACATTTTCAGTATTTTTCAGTCACACTTACTACAGGAAAATGTATAAAATGTACAAAATCTGTAAATACACATAAGCAACAATATTGCGACAGTATTTTATACCATCATTCAGGTTTTCTCATGCACCAGTACAAGACTGACAAAAAGCAGTCTCTTTGTGCATTTTCTCACCTCCTGTCCATCAGAACACACCTCCATATTCCTGAGAGGGCATTTCCACCCCTCCGTCAGCAGAATGAACATCCCTCTGCAGTAAATGACAGATGGCAGATTGCCTGGGCCCGACTCAGACATTTTGCGTTACTGTATCAGATGGTGCTGTCAACATGGTGTCTATACAAACTCTAATTATAGAGGCCCTATAGCCACAGCTCAGATTGACTCACCCGATCAGAAAATATGCTTTGAATCAAATTGTAATCAAAGAGCCAGGAGCTACAGTGTGCATTTCAGCAACGAAATTAGGTTACGATGTAAATAACAGCCTCTAACCTTCGAGAATGCATTTCAGCTAAGTCACTTTAAAGGCGCTGGCGGTTCAATAAGTGAAGTACAACACTGGGATGATTTTTTTTTCTCCATTACTTGAACCTACCTCTCCTTAACACCAACGTACAGTACACAAAGCCACGCCCCCTAATTACACAAGTTCAATTACACGAGTGTTAGAATTTTACAACCCCGATTCCAAAAAAGTTGGGACAAAGTACAAATTGTGAATAAAAACGGAATGCAATAATTTACAAATCTCAAAAACTGATATGGTATTCACAATAGAACATAGACAACATATCAAATGTCGAAAGTGAGACATTTTGAAATTTCATGCTAAATATTGGCTCATTTGAAATTTCATGACAGCAACACATCTCAAAAAAGTTGGGACAGGGGCAATAAGAGGCTGGAAAAATTAAAGGTACAAAAAAGGAACAGCTGGAGGACCAAATTGCAACTCATTAGGTCAATTGACGATAGGTCATTAACATGACTGGGTATAAAAAGAGCATCTTGGAGTGGCAGCGGCTCTCAGAAGTAAAGATGGGAAGAGGATCACCAATCCCCCTAATTCTGCGCCGACAAATAGTGGAGCAATATCAGAAAGGAGTTCGACAGTGTAAAATTGCAAAGAGTTTGAACATATCATCATCATCTACAGTGCATAATATCATCAAAAGATTCAGAGAATATGGAAGAATCTCTGTGCGTAAGGGTCAAGGCCGGAAAACCATACTGGGTCCCCGTGATCTTCGGGCCCTTAGATGGCACTGCATCACATACAGGCATGCTTCTGTATTGGAAATCACAAAATGGGCTCAGGAATATTTCCAGAGAACATTATCTGTGAACACAATTCACTGTGCCATCCGCCGTTGCCACCTAAAACTCTATAGTTCAAAGAAGAAGCCGTATCTAAACATGATCCAGAAGCGCAGACATCTTCTCTGGGGCAAGGATCATTTAAAATGGACTGTGGCAAAGTGGAAAACTGTTCTGTGGTCAGACAAATCAAAATTTGAAGTTCTTTATGGAAATCAGGGACGCCGTGTCATTCGGACTAAAGAGGAGAATGACGACCCAAGTTGTTATCAGCGCTCAGTTCAGAAGCCTGCATCTCTGATGGTATGGGGTTGCATTAGTGCGTGTGGCATGGGCAGCTTACACATCTGGAAAGACACCATCAATGCTGAAAGGTATATCCAGGTTCTAGAGCAACATATGCTCCCATCCAGACGACGTCTCTTTCAGGGAAGACCTTGCATTTTCCAACATGACAATGGCAAACCACATACTGCATCAATTACAGCATCATGGCTGCGTAGAAGAAGGGTCCAGGTACTGAACTGGCCAGCCTGCAGTCCAGATCTTTCACCCATAGAAAACATTTGGTGCATCATAAAACGGAAGATACGACAAAAAAGACCTAAGACAGTTGAGCAACTAGAATCCTACATTAGACAAGAATGGGTTAACATTCCTATCCCTAAACTTGAGCAACTCGTCTCCTCAGTCCCCAGATGTTTACAGACTGTTGTAAAGAGAAAGGGGGATGTCTCACAGTGGTAAACATGGCCTTGTCCCAACTTTTTTGAGATGTGTTGTTGTCATGAAATTTAAAATCACCTAATGTTTCTCTTTAAATGATACATTTTCTCAGTTTAAACATTTGATATGTCATCTATGTTCTATTCTGAATAAAATATGGAATTTTGAAACTTCCACATCATTGCATTTCGTTTTTATTTACAATTTGTACTTTGTCCCAACTTTTTTGGAATCGGGGTTGTATTTTCATTCACTAGGCCACTGATTATAGCAAAGTTATAACAGTATAAGCACGTGACTATCGACTCATATTGATCTGCTGCTGTGCGAAAAGTCTTTCTTTTTTTTTTTTTGTAATGAGCTCTCATGCGTTTTTCAGCTGACCATCACTACCAGGGTTAGTTAGTTAGCATGTATGATATAATCAGAATATATTGATTGACACATTTAGGCCAAACCACTCATCGCATCCAGTCTTTTTTCTCCCTAGACACAGTCCTGACCTCATTCAGCTTCCAGTAATGTCCACACAGTCACTGTAATAATGCTAATTAAATAAATAAATAAGCTCAACACCACCCAGAGCGCATCAATGCGCTAGGTGACCTCAACTTGCGAACGCACTCCAACGTTTTGCGAGTCTGCACATTTTGTTATCCATCACTGTCACAGACTGGCCTCCAGCACGACGGTTGTCATTTTTCACACTTTATCCCATAAAAGACAAACAAATTTACACCAGCTCATAACCCTGTTTAGAGCTGAGGTGGATTAATGTCAGAAATTCTCCATGTTGGATTTGGGCTTGGAGTCAGATCCCATGGCTATTTTCCCTTCATGAGCACAGGTGGCCCGTACAAGCTGTGATTTCCCAACAGGGTACTCAGAAGCTACTCGGATTTCCTAATGAGCAGTTGATGAGGGAATGGGATGAGGAATGTTCTTCTATTCATTTTGGTTATCGGCAAATTATGTACCACTGAATCGATGACACTATGATCACGATGATATTTAGGGCTGATATTTATAAAATGCAATGCAAATACAATATTGACATTGAAGTAAATTATGTTACTTTACTGAGATACTGTATTGTAAGTATCATAATATATATATATATATATATATATATATAGTATATACACGGGCGGCACGGTGGTGTAGTGGTTAGCACTGTTGCCTCACAACAAGAAGGTTCTGGGTTCGAGCCCAGTGGCTGATGTGGCCTTTCTGTGTTGAGTTTGCATGTTCTCCCCGTGTCCGCGTGGGTTTCCTCCGGGTGCTCCGGTTTCCCCCACAGTCCAGAGACATGCAGGTTAGGTTAACTGGTGACTCTAAATTGATTGTAGGTGTGAATGTTAGTGTGAACAGCTGTTTGTCTCTATGTCGACCCTGTGATGACCTGGCGACTTGTCCAGGGTGTACCCCGCCTTTCGCCCGTAGTCAGCTGGGATAGGCTCCAGCTTGCATGCAACCCTGTAGAACAGGATAAAGCGGCTACAGATAATGAGATGAGATGAGTATTACAAGTTGTTTTTTTTAATCTGTTTTTTGTTTATCTTTCCTGCTTTTTGCCTTTTCTGGTCATCCATCCATCCATCCATCCATCCATCCATCCATCCATCCATTATCTCTAGCCGCTTATCCTGTTCTACAGGTTCGCAGGCAAGCTGGAGCCTATCCCAGCTGACTACGGGAGAAAGGCGGGGTACACCCTGGACAAGTCGCCAGGTCAAGTCGCACCCGAAGGAAACCCACGCGGACACGGGGAGAACATGCAAACTCCACACAGAAAGGCCCTCGCTGGCTGCTGTCTGTGCAGTCTGTGCAATCATTCTGTGCGTGTGTCTGTGTGTGTGTGTTGTCAAAGTAATACAAATGAAAATAATTTAAAATACAAACAAGAAGACAGAGGTCATCTATATCCCCCGCCCTATATACCAACTATATACCAAGGTTCAAGAGATTATTTGCCACATTTTTCAAGTTCTGCTGCAGGAACCCAACCCTACCTCTTTACACTGACCTCAGCAGCCCATGGCATAAACCCACCAGACCTTTGGTCCAGGTGAGCTAAAAATTAAAATTTCTCACATTTCTTAGTATCAAAAGGTACAAATACATTACTTAATCAACACACCAACTTTCAAGACCATACCACTCATAGTTTTCAAGTTCTGCTCTGGAAACAAACCTACCCCCAAGACTAACCTGAGAGACTAATGGCCCTTTTCCACTACCCTTTTTCAGCTCACTTCAGCCCAACACGGCTCGCGTTTCGACTACCTCAGAGCAGCACGACTCAGCTCGCTTCAGCCCTGCTTAGCACCCAAAACTCGCACGGTTTTGGAGTGGGGCTGAAGCGAGCCAAACCGAGCCGAGTGGGGCTGGGGGCGTGAGGAGACACTCCCCTGTGCACTGATTGGTGAGGAGGAGTGTCCTCACATGCCCACACACGCCCCGTGAGCACGCTGGGATCTGTAAACACCGTAAACCCGGAAGGAGAATAATTACGAATTACGAGAATTTCTGAAGCCTTATGCGCCTCGCCTCATCTATACGCTCTTGCCAGTATCTGTTGGCGTTGTCGGTGACAACAAGCCACAGCACCAAGACCAGCAACACTAACGACTCCATGTCCTCCATGTTTATTGTTTACTATCCGGGTCGTGAGACTACCGCTTAAAAGGTCACTGATGTCACTGTTTGCGCCGCCTAACGACATCACGTGACGTCCACCCACTTTCGCTAACTCCACCCAATGTGTCCACCCACTTCCAGCCAGCACGGTTCAGCGCGGTTGTAGTCGAAATGCAACTCCAACAGCCCCACTCAGCTCGACTCAGCCCAACTCAGCACGGCACGGCTCAGCCGCGTTTGTAGTGGAAAAGCGGCATAAGTCTGAAATTGTTTCCGTGGAAACATGAAAAATTAAAATTTCTCAAATTTCTTAGTATGAAAAGGCACATCTACATCACCTTGTTAACATGTATACCAAGTTTCAAATCTGTATCATGAATAGTTTTGGATATATGCTCCGGAAACGACCACTGCTCTTAGAAACTAAGTCAAAATCTATTATGTCAAAATTTGAAAAATACTTTTTTTTTTTTCAAAAATCCAAAATAGCAAAAGGCACCAGTTCACATGTTGCTTGATATGTATACAAAGTTTCATGAAGATATCTTCAGTAGTTTTAATGATATGGCCCGGAAACGTAAACGTGACCGGACGGACAGAACCTGTTTCTATATCCCTTTTTCCTATAAAGTTAATATAAATTGCATTTATTTATTCATAGAACCTGTGAAACAGGGGTGATTTAACTACGAACACTGAGGAAATGTGTTTTGATAGAGTTGCCTTAGGTGACTAAAAGTAGAACATGATCATTAATGCATTCAAATATGTTTTTTTTTCTCTTTTAAATAACATTAGAACTGTGAAATTTGTTCTGACGGCCTCAGGGTAATATGTTAAGCCAAGAATCCTTCATGATGAACAAAAATGACAATATTCTGTTTTACTAATGGCAAGTGGACCTACTGGAAAAAAAACATAATGTGATATAAAAATTTTAATAAAAATAAAGATTCGCTTTATAATGATAGTGTGGCATCCTGAATGGAAATTAAATCGAATTGTAAGACTGTCTGTACTGACCTTATCTTACGTGTATGTGTGTGCGCGAAATAGTGTGGGACAAGCGTGAGTTGAATCAAATGCCACCCAAATGTCAAAAGGTCCTTCGAGGTTCTGTGTGCCTATTTGTGCGCGTTTATACGCCCTTCTGAACACTGATGCAGCATGGGAATGATGAACGGTTAAACGAACCACTAATGAGCCAAATGAGAGGCAGAGCGAGAAAAAAAAAAGTGAGACAATGTGTAAGCAAACAAAGAATACCTTAGCTGTGAGAGCAAGAAGACAAATCACTCGGTTGACTCAGATCCCAACAGCCCACACTGTTCTGAACACCGTGTGTTAGACACAAGGGAACTACAGCTTGTGAAATTCTTTACGTTTGGCGCAGCGATTTTTCACGAAATAATTTCTTGCGGGGCGGCACGGTGGTGTAGTGGTTAGCGCTGTCGCCTCACAGCAAGAAGGTCCGGGTTCGAGCCCTGTGGCCGGCGAGGGCCTTTCTGTGTGGAGTTTGCATGTTCTCCCCGTGTCCGCGTGGGTTTCCTCCGGGTGCTCCGGTTTCCCCCACAGTCCAAAGACATGCAGGTTAGGTTAACTGGTGACTCTAAATTGACCGTAGGTGTGAATGTGAGTGTGAATGGTTGTCTGTGTCTATGTGTCAGCCCTGTGATGACCTGGCGACTTGTCCAGGGTGTACCCCGCCTTTCACCCGTAGTCAGCTGGGATAGGCTCCAGCTTGCCTGCGACCCTGTAGAACAGGATAAAGCGGCTAGAGATAATGAGATGAGATGAGAATTTCTTGCCGAAAATTTCATGCTTTAAAAAATGATCATTTGATGAAACAACAGGTCGTTGTTTGAGTCATGATGTCGTCGATTTCCAAATTGTACGCGCAACTATCGGATGTACTATTGGTATGGAAATGATGCCAGTTCAGATATTGTCCATGTGGACGTCCTGCTATCATCTATGATCCAGGAGCAGGTTATTAATTTAAAAACATATCTGATTTTAGAGGGGCGGCACGGTGGTGTAGTGGTTAGCGCTGTCGCCTCACAGCAAGAAGGTCCGGGTTCGAGCCCCGTGGCCGGCGAGGGCCTTTCTGTGCGGAGTTTGCATGTTCTCCCCGTGTCCGCGTGGGTTTCCTCCAGGTGCTCCGGTTTCCCCCACAGTCCAAAGACATGCAGGTTAGGTTAACTGGTGACTCTAAATTGACCGTAGGTGTGAATGTGAGTGTGAATGGTTGTCTGTGTCTATGTGTCAGCCCTGTGATGACCTGGCGACTTGTCCAGGGTGTACCCCGCCTTTCGCCCGTAGTCAGCTGGGATAGGCTCCAGCTTGCCTGCGACCCTGTAGAACAGGATAAAGCGGCTAGAGATAATGAGATGAGATCTGATTTCAGATCATTCATTCATCTGTAGCAGCTGCTTTATCTAAACCAGGTTGTGGTGGATCCTAACCAGGAACAATGGATATGAGATAAGAACACACTCTGGACACCACACACACTCATACCTAGCGGCTATTCAGTGTAGCCATTCCATCTACTTGTGTGTTTTATTCCAAGAGGAAACATGCAAAACGCTACACAGACTCAGGGTTCTAACTCGGCCTTTTCAGGGTATCAGGCCGATATGCAACGTTTCCTTACCGCTACACCCACAATATTGCCGACACGCCTGTAAAAGTTGCCGCTACACTAATAAAAAGGCTTGCCAATCTTGAAAATGTGGTCTTTTGTTTAATTTTCTCTCATTATCCCCATGCGGTGGTGACGGTGCGCCACCATGCGAAAGTTCTACATTTGGACGTCTACGTAAGCGCCCAGTGTATAGCTGCCCGAGTAGTTTCGTGTGGAGATCGTCACTGATCATGCTAGTCCGGTTTACCTCCTTCCTTAAAGTGCCATCCGTATTAAGAGGCGCTTATGTGCCATGCACGTAATACGTGGCATATGATATGAGTTAGTTCTGGATAGTCATGTTGTCAGTAAAGGCAGTGAGAGCGACAGCGCTAGTCAAACTAAAAACATGGCTACTCAGAACTACAACGCCCAAGAACCACAGCGCCCCCTGTCATCGACTTATTGAACTCAGCTTTCACTCATTCACAACTCATCAGCCACACTGCTTAAGCCTCACTCACACTCCCCCTCATTGCGAAGTATTGTTCTGTGTTTTCCAGTCCATACCAAGCCTTTCTATCTCCGCCTGACTCAAGTTATTCTGACCCTCGCTATCTCTCTTTGTCTATGCTTCTTGTCTCATCTGTATTGCCCAGGGCTCGACATTAAGGATTGTCCGATTGCCCGGGGCAAGTGAAACATGCATTCGGGCAAGTGGGATATGTCCCCGACATGCCCGACCGGGCAAGTTGGAATGAGCATATATTACGAACTAGCACCACAAAAATTCGGCTTTTTGATCTTTTATTTCAGTTCCTAAAAGCGTCCCTTACTACGTATCCGCCATTATGTCTTGGCTGTTTTCTTAGTCTCGGTTTCATTTACTGCTTTGCAAGTTATTTTATATACCCCTGCTGTTGTAGTATGGTACGCATACTGTTTATAGACCCCTTGTGCAGGACGTCACGCATCACATGATAATTATAGCTGGTGTCAGACAGACACTGTCTTTTATGCAAGCAAGGTTTAATCCGTCTTCAATACGGTTAATTTTTGTGCTGTTTTTCGCTTGTTCAAACAGAAATAGATAAAAGCATTACCGTCTCCCCGCTATCAAGAAAAAATGTTAATAAATAGAAGCAAATGCTTCAAGAACAACGAGGAAATGAGTGGTTAAAGAAGACGAAGACAGGAGCTCAGCCTGAAAACTCCAGAGAAATTCATGATTGTATTTAAAATGTATTTTACAAAAACAAAGTCGGAAGCGAGTATGAAAGAGTTTGCTTAAGAATCTCGTTTTTTTTTTTTTTCTGCTCGCATTCGAGTTAGCTCTTTCATGAAATTGTTATTGTCCATTACAAGTAAAAAGTAACCAATAACCAAATTTAATAATAAACTTAATCAATAACCAAACTTCAACTCAATGTGTGATCTTAATTTTATGTTGCAATTCACAACTATTCTATGGTTTTCCTAAAAAAAAAAAGTCGTACTCGAAAAATAGGGGGCAAGTGATAATACTGGGGGGGGGGGGGGGGAGTGGAAATTAACCCGGGCAAGTGGGTTTAAAAGTTAATGTTGAGCCCTGTTTGCCGATTGACCGACCCTTGCCTGCCTTTTGACCACGCTTCTAGTTTTGTGATTTGGTTTCGGTACAAGTTTGCTACCCCGCTCTCCCCTGCACATACATCCGTAAGTGCCTGCACTCTGACACATGTATTGTAATTGAATGGTTGAAGCGGAAAATAAAGCTGACACTTACCCTGTGTCCGAAATCGCCCAGTCGTTCACTACTCCCTACTCACTATATAGGGAATTACTATATAGAGGACTATACCGGGGTGGCACAGTGGTGTAGTGGTTAGAGCTGTCGCCTCACAGCAAGAAGGTCCGGGTTCGAGCCCCGTGGCCGGCGAGGGCCTTTCTGTGCGGAGTTTGCATGTTCTCCCCGTGTCCGCATGGGTTTCCTCCGGGTGCTCCAGTTTTCCCCACAGTCCCCACATGCAGGTTAGGTGAACTGGTGACTCTAAATTGACCGTAGGTGTGAATGTGAGTGTGAATGGTTGTCTGTGTCTATGTGTCAGCCCTGTGATGACCTGGCGACTTGTCCAGGGTGTACCCCGCCTTTCGCCCGTAGTCAGCTGGGATAGGCTTCAGCTTGCCTGCGACTCTGTAGAAGGATAAAGCGGCTAGAGATAGTGAGATGAGGACTATACCGTATAGTAAGCTCATTGGTAAAATGAAAAAAAAAAAAAACGCTTTCGGACACTCGTCCGTCACGCTGGTATTTACGTCATTACTGTCGCACAATTAAAACGTGCCAGATCAGTCGGCTGGTGGGTTTTCAAAATAATAAACACATGCATGTATTTTTGTGATAAATCCATATTATACTGACCGTATTTCCCACATTAATCAATACAAAGTACCTGCATCTTTCAGTTCTTTTAAATCGAAGCCGAATACTTTCTTCTTTGCCGCTGGCTTTTATTAAATCAAATTTGAGACTTTTAATTTGATTTCTTTCAGCGCGACCGCAATGCATGATGGGATATATTGCTTTGGTTAGTGACCATCATTGTACACTACTTTTCGTGATGCATTGTGGGATACTTTGAGTGCACTATATAGGGTGTAAATAATCCTCGCTAAGGTTTCGGACAGCACTACAAAATGGCGTCCTCACTATATAGTGCACTATATAGTGAATAGGGAGCGATTTCAGACACAGGGGTTGTCAAAAGACGCTCTTTTGAATGCTGATGTAATCAAGCCGGAAGTTTTGTTTGTTTTGACAGCAATCAGGAAAGTTTGAAAAAAGTAGGCAGTAATCGTCATTTAAACTCGTTTTTGTGCAATATTTCGTTTGGAAAACAGTTTTCAAAATGGCGGCACTGACACCTGGCTGACACTTGACGTTTCGAAGTCTCGCACAAGTCTCGTGAAGGTCGTGCGGATAAGCGACGCCTGCCGTGGACCAAACGAACTGAATTCAACACGGCTAAAAACCGAACAGGCCGATAAGTATAATATTTCAGACACAGGGTTGGTGAACATCAATTGGTTGTTTTATTCTTATTCCATTCTTATCCTTATTCCATAAATATCTCACTAATATAGTTGAATATTAATTATAATAAGTCTTCAATCAAAAACAATCACAACGACTTTTGGGGGGGAAAAAAAAAATCATTAATAGTACCAAAAAAAGTGACTTTCAGGGAGGCCTGAAAGTGCCAGGAAATGCACTAGAATGCATCCCCGAGCATGTAGAACCCGTGCCGTGAACTTTTGGGGGCCTAAGGCGGCCCCCGAATCCCCGGCCGTTATGATTGGTGCAGCTACACTGATATTTTGGTCTAGTTAGAACCCTGAGACTGTAACTCAACTTTAGGCTCTACCTGGAGACCCATCAATCAGCAACAGCACCTGCTACACCATGATCCCTACAAAACAGGATAACATGATTCAAATGAAGACATGAATACATCTGTCTCGGTGTTGGGCACAAAAAGTTAAAATTAGGCGATTTCTTTTTTTAAATAGTAAACAGTCAGGAAAAACCTGAGCCCAGGACTCCAACTAAGGCTAACAACTGAGAGCATCAGCTTTTTCTCCAGCTGTGACCTGTTATTGGTACGGATGTTTTATTAAGACATTCGTTTGTGTCTGTCTCTCTCTGTGTTTTGTCTGGCCAGCTGAAAGAAGACAAGACACGCTGTGGGAGGGGAGACCACTTCTTTATCCCTGATAATTAATAATTCATAAGACCGCAGTCTGTCTCATGAGATGCATTAAAGTTGAATGTAGAAATTGCCCCCCCCCACCCCGATTGTACTTTCAAACACTGACACCATCACCATCTCTATTAATGTCTATGGTGGTGTGAGAATATCTACATTTAAAACAACCCAAGTGTGATTTCTGTTTTTGTCTGAAACAAAAAAAAAGGGGGAAATATACACTCACCGGCCACTTTATTAGGAACACCCATCCACCTGCTGTCTGTTTTACGCAGTTCTCTAATCAGCCGATCCCTTGACAGCAGCACAATGCATAAACTCATGCAGATACAAACCAAGAGCTTCAGTTAATGTTCACTTCAAACATCAGAACGGGGAAAAATTGTGATCTGTGATCTCAAATGCCCCTTTTCCACCAAAGCAGTTCCAGGGCTGGTTCGGGGCCAGTGCTTAGTTTGGAACTGGGTTTTCTGTTTCCACTGACAAAGAACTGGCTCTGGGGCCAGAAAAACCGGTTCCAGGCTAGCACCAACTCTCTGCTGGGCCAGAGGAAAGAACCGCTTACGTCAGCGGGGGGGCGGAGTTGTTAAGACCAACAACAATAACAAGACCGCGAAAGATCGACATTTTTAAGTGACGAGAAGCAGCAGCTGTACAAACGCGAAGTCATCCATTATTATTATTATTGTTGTTGCTGCTGCTTCTTCCGTGTTGTTTTTGCTTCAATATTCGCGCCAAGGTTTATGCAAACGTAGCGACGTAACTTACGTATACAGCGACGTAATGATGTATACAACGACGTAACTGACATATACAGCGACGTAATGACGTGTCTTCACTTAGCACCCCGAGCTATGGAAAAGCAAACTGGTTCTCAGCTGGCTTGCAAATTGAACGAGTTGTGAACCAGCACCAGCACTGGCCCCGAACCAGCCCTGGAACTGATTTGGTGGAAAAGGGGTAAAAGTGTGACTTTCACTGTGGCACTGTGGGTGTTGGTGCCAGAGATTAATTTTCTCTGCCAGCTGTAATTCAAATCCCAGCTCGTTCGAATACGTTATCGTTTCTATAGTAACAGTTAATTCACAGGGCCTTTTACGGTGGACTGTCTACTGTACATTACCTCAGACAAATAATAAATTGTTCTTATTTAACATATAATAAAAATTGTTGATATGGTGGCTTTTCTGTAAGGAGATGTTTATTTGACATATGGAAGGCGTCTCCAATGTCAGTGCTTTCCGAGGAGTTTGTTGAGGATACAACTGCATTTTGCCATAATAATCACCATACTAAAGTGATAATGGGAACTAGCTTGTATTGCTGACGTTCTACAATATTACACTCGCTAGCCACTTTATTAAGTATACCCGTATGCAGTTCTCTAATCAGCCAATCCCTTGAGAGCAGCACAATGCATACAATCATGCAGATAGAAGTCAAGAGCTTCGGTTAACGTTTACTTTAAACATCAGAATGGGAAAAAAATTGTGATCTCAAAGTGTGACTTTCTTTCACTGTGGCATGGGTGTTGGTTTGAGCCAGATGGACTGGTTTGAGTATTTCAGAAGCTGCTGATCTCCTGGGGTTTTCACACACAACAGCCTCTGGGGTTTATACAGAATGGTGCAAAAAAACAAAAAAACATCGAGTAAGCGACAGGTCTGTGGGTGGAAACAAACGCCTTGTTGATAAGAGAGGTCAGAGGGAAATGGCCAGATTGGGTCGAGCTGCCAGGAAGGATATAGCAACTCATACGATATAATCACTCTTTACAACCGTGGTGAGCAGAAAAGCATCGCAGCATACAACAGCAGAAGACCACACTCTTGCAGCCAAGAACAGGGATCTTAGAATCAAGAACAAGTTCCTATTAAAGTGGCCAGTGAGTACATACACGCAGTGTCGACTTTATTAGGAACATCTGTCCAGCTGCTCATTCATGCGATTACACTATATTGCCAAAAGTATTTGCTCACCTGCCTTGACTCACATATGAGCTTAAGTGACATCCCATTCCTAATCCATAGGGTTCAATATGACGTCGGTCCACCCTTTGCAGCTAGAACAGCTTCAACTCTTCTGGGAAGGCTGTCCACAAGGTTTAGGAGTGTGTTTATGGGAATTTTTGACCATTCTTCCAGAAGCACATTTGTGAGGTCATACACTGATGTTGGACGAGAAGGCCTGGCTCTCAGTCTCCGCTATAATTCATCCCAAAGGTGTTCTATCGGGTTGAGGTCAGGACTCTGTGCAGGCCAGTCAAGTTCATCCACACCAGACTCTGTCATCTATGTCTTTATGGACCTTGCTTTGTGCACTGGTGCACAGTCATGTTGGAAGAGGAAGGGGCCAGCTCCAAACTGTAAAAACAGTCTGCATGCCTAGGTGCTATACGCCTGTGGCCATGGAAGTGATTGGAAGGCCTAATTCCGATAATTTGGATGGGTGAGCAAATACTTTTGGCAATATAGTGTATCTAATCAGCCAGTCATGTGGAAGCAGTATAATGCATAAAATCATGCAGATACAGGTCAAGAGCTTCAGTTAATGTTGACACCAAACATCATGTGATCTCAGGGACAGAGTCAGAACTGTGGCATGGCTGTTGGTGCCAGACGGGATTTTCGCACATAACAATCACAGGATGGTTTGAAAAACAAAAAATCATCCAGTGAGGAGGAGTTCTGCAGTCAAAAATGGCTTGCTGATGATACAGGTCCGAAGAGAATGGCCAGGGGTGGGTTTCCCAAAAGCCTCTTAACCCTAAGAGCATCTTAACTAGGAGAGAGAGTGTTCATTGTGCTGCTCGCTCTACCATTTATAGGGTAGTCACACTAGAGGTGGAATGAGCCGGAATGCCGTCCGAATGAAAATTCTTCGTATATTCCGGGATATTCGAAGTGCATTCTAAAAATTCTGACTGCATTCTGAGTGCATTCCAAACATTCGGGCCCATTCTTGTGGCCAGTCCGAATGTTTTGCTCATGCTCAAAACATTCGAGGTGCATTCGAAAAGGAGAAATATAGAACGGCATTCGAAGTGTATTCTAACTGCATTCTAAATATTCTTACGGCATTCCAACAGCATTTGAAACATTCTGATCGCGTTCGAGGGAAAAATCGAAATGGCAAGCCACTTCAAATCCTGCCAGAATGTCCCGAATGTACCTCGAATGAGCCGGAATACCGTCGGAAAGAAAATTCTTTGTATATTTCGGGATATTCGAAGTACATTAAGTATTCGAGCTGCATTCTCTTTGAATTCTTAGACATTCGAAACATATTCGGCGGCTATTCCGGGAGCGTTCTGACTGCATTTGAGGTGAATTTGTACAGCATTCGAGGCACCTTCCGACCAGACTTCGGGTGGTATTCGGGCAGCAATCGAACCGCACTCGTACGGCATCCGAAGTGCATTCTTAATATTCTTACTGCATTCTAACAGCATTCTAGGTATTCCTACTGTGTTCCAAGTACATTTGAACTGCATTCAAAAGCTAATACACCTGGATTATGCAAGAATCATTTGAGGCGGGTTCAAAGCGCATTCTAAGTATCTGAACGGCATTCTTACAAAGCTGTAAGAATGTTGGTCAGTTTGAAATTCCCGCCCGAATGTGGCACGAATTTTGAAAAATGTTTCATTCCGGCTGGTTCTGCTTGATTCCTGCTAATTCCGAATAAGTGTGACGGGGCCTTTAACGATTATCTTTGTGCTGCGATGCTTTTGGGAAACTCAGGTCCGACTGGTTCAAGCTGGTCTCAAGAAGTCTAAAGTAACTGAAATAACCACTCTTTACAAACGTGGTGAGCAGAAAAGCAGCTCACAATGTCACACCTAGGGGAGGATGAGCCACAACAGCATCAGAATACAGCAGGTTCCAGTCCAGTTAGTCAAGAACAGGACTCTGTAGCGACAGTGTGCACAGGCTCACTGAAACTGGACAAGAAATAGACCGGGTCGGTGAGTGTATAAGCACAATTTGTAATATACGGGAAACTTAATGGAAATGTGTAAAACTTCTTCTGATGCGGAAACACTTATGTAACCTCTTTTCCCTCCAGAAAAGGATGTTCAGTCATTATGTGTTCAGTTTTTGGAAATGAGCTGCCAGCAGCAAAATTGCATGTATTTTTTTTTTAAATTGTAATTTTATTGATCACATTATGCAAAGAGCATAATGTGAAAAAAGAGCTAACGGCAAGGTCCTCATACCTTTGTACCTCAAAAGGTCCTCATATCTTTGTACAAAAAAGTTCCACAATCTTGAAAAGACCTAGTAGACACTAGAGCAAGTATAAAAGAGGCAGAGAGAGAGAGAGAGAGTGTGTATGTGTACTTATACTTACTACATATTGAGGACCAGAACACGTTTTTACCAAAAGAGTAAGGACATTCTTGGCTTGTAAGGACATGTCGGCTGGTCCTCACTTCTTCAAAGGGTTGTCTGAGGGTTAAGATTCACTTTTAGGTTTCCCAATAATGTTGCACTTTAGGGCGAAAAAGCAAGTTTAAAGACGTTCTTAAGCAAAGAACGTTGTCTCTGTACATGGTTTTCCTGAAGTCACTCGTAAGAAGGAGTCTTAAGAGCAACTTTGCTAAGAGCGTCTTTGCAGTGCGCGTCCTCGATATAGGCGTCAGTAGTCGCTAAAGACATTCGTACTGTCGTTGCTGAAGGCATTAGTAGCCAGTCGATGAGGTCACATGGCGTTGATCTCATCTCATCTCATTATCTCTAGCCGCTTTATCCTTCTACAGGGTCGCAGGCAAGCTGGAGCCTATCCCAGCTGACTATGGGTGAAAGGCGGGGTACACCCTGGACAAGTCGCCAGGTCATCACAGGGCTAACACATAGACACAGACAACCATTCACACTCACATTCACACCTACGGTCAATTTAGAGTCACCAGTTAGCCTAACCTGCATGCCTTTGGACTGCAGGGGAAACCGGAGTACCCGGAGGAAACCCACGCGGACACGGGGAGAACATGCAAACTCCACACAGAAAGGCCCTCGCCGGCCACGGGGCTCGAACCCGGACCTTCTTGCTGTGAGACGACAGCGCTAACCACTACACCACCGTGCCGCCCCATGGCGTTGATTTTTAACCAAAAACCAATGAAATATAAAATGTTAAAATATGTTAATATATTGTATCATCATTAAGCATTACATATATAATGTGGTAATTAATCGTTGAAACTATTTTGAATTTTTTGGACAATAGCATTTTTTTATTCCAAGTGTGTTTTTTTAATTAAATGAACAAATGTTCACACGAAAGAATGAACAAATAATAAGCTAAATAATTAAATAAATGTTTTTTCTGTGCCAGCTCATTTCTGTTACCCAATCATGCAGTCATGATTATTAGCTCGTCCAGCCAACAGGCGATGACCTTATGCCATCATGTGTTGTCTGTCGTCCATCATCTGTCGTCCGTTGGGCGTCGTCCACATTTCACGAAAATTGCTTCTTCTCTCTCAGTTCTTCACCGATTTTTATTATTTTTGGCAGGAAGGTACTGGTAGGTCTGCCTGTGGTGCATATAGCTTCTACCCAAATTTGCATAATTACAATTAATAATAAAGATACGGAGTAATTAAGCCCTAATGAGCAGCTTCCACACAAATCACTTCTTCTCCTTCAATTCTTCATCGATTTTGATTCTTTCTGGCATGAAGGTAGGGTTACCTAGGGTGCATATAACTTCTACCCAGATTTGCTTAATTACAATTATTAATGAAGTTATGGACTAATTAAGTCTTAATGAGCAGTTCAACAAAAATCGCTTCTTCTCAGTCAATTCCTCGCCGTTTTGGATTCTTTCTGGCAAATAGGTCGGTATTCCTAGGGTGGATATCGCTTCTATACCCGTATATAGCTTGCAACATTTATTGAGCAAGGCGGCCCACTTTAGATCGTTCCTTCTGGACTAGACGGGGACGGAGCGAGCTACGCCATCACTGACGGTCTCGTTAGTAATTAGCTTTTGGTACTGTTGCATGAATTATAATGTATTTTCCTTATTAATGTTCAATTAATTAATGAAGTAAATACTTTCTCATTAAAATCGTCACTTGTATCAAGAAGACAGTTCTCTGATAATAAAACAAATAAGAAAATCTAAAACTTGCAAAAATTACAGGTTTTTTTTTTTGCAGTTCATCAGTGAGACAGTAACATCTCCGGTCATATTTTTCAAACTATGCGACAATGATCTGCTCCTGAACGTCACATTTTCAGTATTTTTCAGTCAAAAATCAAAAGTTTAATTTTTTTTACCATTTTAGAGAGACACATTTTGGAGGCACATGGCCTCCACTAACAACTATAAATTAACTAGATGGCGCTGGAGCAAATTACCCTATTGACAATGTTCTCCCTTTTACATACATACACACACATATATATATATATATATATATATATATATATATATATATATATATATATATATATATATATATAAAAGGGAGAACTAGGTTTAGAATGAGGTTTAGGTTAGGCTTAGGGGTAGGGTTAGGCAACTAGTTGTGATGGTTAAGGTTAGGGTAAGGGGCTAAGAAATGTATTATGCCAATGATCATCCTCACAAAGACAGAAGTAAAAGAGTGTGTGTGTGTGTGTGTGTGAGAGAGAGAGAGAGAGAGAGAGAGAGAGAGAGAGAGTGAGTAATGGCTACGGGACAGAAAAAGACAGGACATTTTTTCAGAGATCCAGCATGTCACTATACTAACTCTCAATTTCAGGACTACAAAATTGCGGTGTGCATGCTCGTGGGTGTCAGGCTTCAGAGGGCACTGCATTGTGCTATGCCAAGAACAACATTAAAAAGCAAGCAAGAAACCCAGGCAAAACGGCACACCAGAAAGCAAAAAGACTGCGACTGCAGCATGCACCCACACAATTAGTAAGGATTTGATAATCCCTTGCCGCCCACACTGATGTAGGTAGTTATAATAAAACAGATTTATCTGATCCATTCTGCCTTACTGAGAAAAAACAGCAATATTATACTACAACATCTAAACTCTAAGCTATCAGAATGTTTTTTTATGTTCTACTGTTTGTATTTGTAGAAACAGTACATATAGTATCAGCCAAGAGTTTGGACACACCTTCGAATTCAATGATTTTTCTTTCATTTTTATTAATTAAAATTACTTAATGTCTTAAAGTAATGATGGATGTCGTTTCTCTTTACTTAGTTGAGCAGTTCTTGATGTAATATGGATTACTACAGTTGTGGAATAGGGCTGTTTACTGTATTTTTATTATTTACTATTTACTGTTTGATCTAAAACGCATTAAGAAAGCAAGAACCTCGTCCACTAATTCACTTTTTTTTTTTTAAAGATTTTTTTTGGGCTTTTTTTTTTCACCTTTATTGGATAGGATAGTGTAGAGACAGGAAATGAGCGGGAGAGAGAGACGGGGAGGGATCGGGAAATGACCTCGGGCCGGAATCGAACCCGGGTCCCTGGATTTATGGTATGGCGCCTGAGCCACGACGCCCCCCACTAATTCACTTTTGACGAGGCATACCTGTTAATTGAAAAGCATTCCAGGTGACTCCCTCGTGAAGCTGGTTAATATAATGCCAGTTGTGTGTAAAGTGTCATCAAGGTCAATGCTGGATACTTTGAAGAATCTAAAATCTCATCTCATCTCATTATCTGTAGCCGCTTTATCCTGTCCTACAGGGTCGCAGGCAAGCTGGAGCCTATCCCAGCTGACTACGAGCGAAAGGCGGGGTACACCCTGGACAAGTCGCCAGGTCATCACAGGGCTGACACATAGACACAGACAACCATTCACACCTACGGTTAATTTAGAGTCACCAGTTAACCTAACCTGCATGTCTTTGGACTGTGGGGGAAACCGGAGCACCCGGAGGAAACCCACGCGGACACGGGGAGAACATGCAAACTCCACACAGAAAGGCCCTCGTCAGCCACGGGGCTCGAACCCGGACCTTCTTGCTATGAGGCGACAGCGCTAACCACTACACCACCATGCTGCCCAAGAATCATATATATATATATATATATATATCACAGGTGGCTTCTCCAGTGAGGAGAGGGAGGAAGATCCTCCTTAAAAATTCTAAGAATAAAAAGTTGAAATTGTCTTGACCAATTTAATGAATTGCTGTCCTTGAATATTACTATTTTATTGCCAAATACGACATGTACATTATATTCGTTTCTCTGGGTGAAATTACATTAGCACCCCCTATCGCTCGCTATTAGAAATTACTGCACGGAGGATCTTCCTCCCTTCGGCTCCCATTCACTCCGATTCAAACAGTCTCCGGCACTGGCGGCTCGTGGTTAACATAGACTTCAATGAGAGAGAGGAGGAAAATCCTCCTCTAAGAGGGTGGGACTAGCTAAGAGATCTGACAAGTGCTACAAAATATCAACCAATAGGCTGCAGCCCTAGTTGCACAATGAACCAATAAGTAGAGGCCTTAGCTGCCTGGGGGGAGGGGTTATCTTATCAAACTTAACTTCTAGATCCAGTGACTCGGGCACTTCGGCAGTCAGAGTGAGAACGGCGAGGTGGAAGTGGATTGACTATGTTATAGATATCCTACGAATAAAGTAATGGAAACAGAGGACGTGGTGAATGTTTTGCTTGCAAAACCCTTCCATGGGCTGAGCTACAGTGAAAAATTAGCCATCAAAGCAGCAGGTAGACCAACCCCTAAAATCGAAATCACAAAACCCAATGGCAAAGGCAGTACAGTGAATGCTACATGGTTTGCTAGGTACACATGGCTCACTGGTAGCGTTACCACCCATCGATTATATTGCTGGCCCTGTTTGCTAATGAACAATGCCAAATCACAAGCGTGGAGTGTTCATGGTTTCAATGATTTAAAAAATCTAGATAGGGCAACCAAACGCCATGAGAAGTGTCAAGACCACGTTGGTGCTGCTATCCGACTGTCCTTACTAGGCACCATGCCAATAGATAGGGTGGTAGACGAGGGTGTGCGGCTGCAAATCCAGCAGCACAATGCTAAAGTGAGTCGCAATAGAGAGGTATTAAAACGTCTGATAGATGCAACAGCCTACCTAGGCATGCAAGAGTTGTCACTGAGGGGACATGAAGAAGGGGGGAATTCGGACAATAAGGGCAATTACAGGGAGCTAGCGGAGGTTATTGCTCGCTATGATCGTGTTCTGGCAGAGCATCTGGAAAGTTCGACTGTCTTCACAGGCATGTCAAAAACAATCCAGAATGATCTAATATCCGCTATAGCTGGTTCAATTAATTCAGAAATCCAAAAGCAACTTAACACGGCACCCTTCTTCTCGTGGCAAATCGACGAGACCACAGACATAAGCTGTCATTCACAGCTGTCTGTCATCTTGCGCTATGTCGATAATCAAGGTACAATTCAGGAACGCTTTCTAGGATTTTTTGATGTGTCCAGTGGTCGCAGTGCACAATCCTTGTTCGATTTCGTGCAGACTGAGTTGTCAGGTTTCAATTTCAAGGATAAACTTGTCGCTCAGACTTACGATGGTGCCGCGGTCATGGCCTCGGACTTGAATGGCCTTCAGGCTAAAGTGAGAGAATTGGCTCCCTGTGCAACATTTGTCCACTGCTATGCACATCGCTTAAACCTAGTTTTAAGTCAG
The DNA here is from genome assembly GCF_027579695.1 of Neoarius graeffei. Lineage (NCBI taxonomy): Eukaryota > Metazoa > Chordata > Actinopteri > Siluriformes > Ariidae > Neoarius > Neoarius graeffei. The sequence continues at coordinate 16,520,595 of NC_083596.1, read as the reverse complement.
GGTGTTAAGACCATTCCCCAAGCAAAATACTTCTTTGCTCACTTGGGTGGCTTCACGTCTTTTTTCTCCAAGTCCAGCAAGAGGGTTTCTTTACTCGAGGAGTTCAGTTGCGCCCGCATTCCCCGGAGCGCTCCCACTCGCTGGAACTTTTCCTCTAGGGTCGTGAACACGGTTGCTTCAAATTATGACGAACTACTTCAGATTTTCGAGAACATTACTGAGCGCCCAATGATGGATGATGAGACAATACGTTTAGCTGATGGTTTGAGGTCGAAAATGCAAGAGTTTGAATTTGCGTTTTTACTCTTCACTTTTGAGCAGTTGTTTTCGCACACTGACGTGGTGTTTGACATCTTGCAGCACAAATCCATGGATGTCGCCTTTTGCAAACGGCGAATAGAGAATCTCCTGCAAATATTGGATGAGCTAAAAGTACAGAGCGCCTTTGACAAAATCTACGCCAGGGCTGCCTCTCTAACAGAAGACCCTGACTTGTCTCACAGGGTCAAAAGAAGGCTGCTTAATCCCCGTCAGTCCTACAGAGCACTTTATGATTCCATCCACGACAACTTGCGCACTCAAATAACTCAGCGCTTTCAACACCTCGACCGCTTGCGCTTCATGGAGCTTTTGGATGCGGCGAAATTCGACTCGTTCAAAATATCATTTCCTACGCAGCTACTGTCAAATTTGATGGAGACATATGGCCACCTTTTTGATCAAGAAAAGCTGAGAATCGAACTGCAGCATTTTTATCACAATGCAGAAATAAATTCATCAAGAAAACTTTGCGATGCCCTTGGCTTCATGAAGTCCAGCGGTCTTGATGGGGCGATGCCACAGTTGTACAGGCTCATGTCCCTGATTGGAACAATTGGCGCAACCTCTGCAGGGGTTGAAAGGAGTTTTTCGTGCCTCAAGAGAATTAAAACGTACACACGCAACGCAATGGGGCAGGAGAGATTAAAACATCTGGCCATTATTTCAATTGAAAAAAAGATTCTCAAGACACTCCAAAAAGATCCAGCGTGGTACGATCAGGTCACAGATAGATTTGCAAATCAGACAGCACGGAGAATTGACTTGATATATAAATAGGGAGCCTCAATCAGTTGGCCTGAATCATTCCTTAACATCAATGTTTGTCTTAAACACGGCTATATCCCATGTAAATAGTTGTGAAATAATGTTATTGTTGTTCTTTTACTTGTTGACTGTTGCCAGTTGTTTGACACCGTGGAAAGGATGTTAATGAATTATTCAGGAAAAACTATTATCAACTCAACCTGTGCGTGTAACTATAGCCGGTCCAGCAGGTGCGGTCGCATTGGGGCCCGTGACCTTCAACCAAGCATTCCTTCCTCCCTCACTTTTACAAAAGCCAGCCGCCACTGATATATATATATATATATATATATATATATATATATATATATATATATATATATATATATATATATATATAAATTTACCAGCTGGGAGGTCCGTATCGTGAAATACCATGACCTCGGCCTTGAAAATACTCGGTCAATATTTTCAGGACCTCGGTCACGGTATTTCACGATACCAACCGACCTTAAGCTGGTAAATTATATATATTTTTTCTTTACCAAATTCTAACAGAAAATGAGAGCGCCCGAAAGGGAAACCATATTTTGAACAAACCTGCTACAAGATCATTTTCAGCTTTCTCCTGAAATGTTTTCTTTTACTTCGTCTTCATCAGGGTAGTGAAACTCGCTTTCGCTATGAACACTGTCGTTATCGCTATCCATGCTGCAAAATTAATGCTATTATACTGAGAAATGTGAAAATAAATGTTGACAAAAAATTGCTACTATGTTTGTTGTTGTTGTGAACGACCGAGTCGCCAAAGGTCCGTAACCGGGGTCCGGATCGTAGGATTCCGGACCGCTCGCGAGCCAATCAGAGCGCACAATTTGATGGAAACCAGACCGCGAAAAAAATTAAAAAATTTTAACTTTCAATTGCATTTATGTTCCATATGTTATTTCATAGTTGTGATGTCATCAGTATTGTTCTACAATGTAGAAAATAGAAAAAATACAGAAAAACCTATGAATAAGTATACAAGGGGTGTATAAACTTCTGACTAGTACGAACCCCAACTATAAGCAACTTTTTCTTTCTTTCGTTTATTTATTCATGTAGGCAATGCTATTATTCATTCATTAATTCAATCATTCATCTGTACTAACTGCTTTTCAACATCCGAGCTGTTCGTTTGCATGAATTGCGAGACGCGTCTTTGATTCTCAGCTGTGTGCATGGTATGACGCAAGTGTATTATGGAAGGTGATGAGTTCTCAGGATACACTGAAATAAACCTTCATAATAAAGTACAGACAGGAAAATGCACAATAACATTAATGCAGTGATTCTTAGTGTTGTGTTTTTTTTTTTTCAGTGCACATTATAGTGCCTTACTGATTTAGGCTAACAATAATTTCATTACGTTATAAAATGCAAAGTAACTTTTTTTTTTCTTTTGAAACTAGTGTGATATTTTGTCCAATAATTTCAACCAGAGTTAAACAAAGAAGAACTGCAGGGCAAAATATCCGGTTTAGAAAAAACTGGCAGTGAATCGTTTGGGAGCTGAAAGAGTCGACTCACACTGGTGAGCAGATCCAAATGAACTGCCTCACTTTAAAAAAAAAAAAAGCAGACCAAAATTCCCATCACGATTCTGTAGTTTGTGGCAGAGCAAATTCAAAGCTCTTATTTGAAGAAAAAAAAATGGTAGCAGATAAAAAATAAATAAAGAAAAGATTAAGAGCGAAAACTAGGCAGGAAAACAGCAAGTCTTTCCTCCTACAGTGCACAGAGAGGGGCGGCTTGATCTGATAACAGGCTTGGTATCCTGAGAAGAGGCCTGTGTGTGTGTGTGTGTGTTTGTGAGGGTTGAAGATAATGATCGGAGAAGCCCAATTTCCAGCCTACGTCAATACACACACACACAAAAAAAAACCCCACATTAACAAGAATTGACATTTTATTCACTTCAGTGCTGACATTTTATTCGCCTTTCAACGGCCTCTTTTTTCCACTGTGCAATACAATCAGGTGTTTGGTTTTTTTGGCCTTTTTTTTTTTTTTTTTTGCCCAAACATCTGCCTGAATCCATTGTGTAATAAACAAGATATGATACCGATATAATAACGTGTGCATGCAGGATAAACACAGAGCAGCACTGCTACGCTTCTCATCCCACTTCCTTAATATAATATTCATGCTTCTGAATTCTGATGTGGCCCATAAATAAATAAAATTACACACTACGAGCTCTATTCCTATGAATAAAAAAGGTTTATAGCTCAGAAACATCACAATAATTAAAAGAGAGTGTGCGTATATGAAAGGTAACCCTTTGGAAGAATTTTATATATATATATATATATATATATATATATATATATATATATATATAGAGAGAGAGAGATAGATAGATAGATAGATAGATAGATAGATAGATAGATAGATAGATAGATAGATAGATAGATAGATAGATAGATAGATAGATAGATTTCTTTGCTTTTATTTTTCAAACGCTTCCTGAGTGAGTAGGGGAGCAGGATCCTGCAGTGGAAGTCACAAAAGGAAACGCATGTTTCCTTTTTACATTGTAGAGTACACGGTTTTCCTGAATGGTCAAAGACTAAAGCAGAATGTATGATGTCAGTTATATCGTGACAAGTGTTCAGTCAAAGGGGATCAGAGGAACAGGAGGGAACAAGCGTACGTGTGTGTAGCGTGTGTGTGTGTGTGTGTGTGTGTTTGGCTTTGATTGGCAATTCTCACTGACAGAATAAGGTTTTGAGAAACAGAAGGCACACATGGGCGCACACACACGCACACACACACACACACACACACACACACACACACACACACACACACACACACACACACACACACATGCATCTGGATGAAAGCAGACACATCATTTATAAGGAATTGCCTCACTTTGCCTCCTGCTTCGGTGAACCTGGAATGTTAAGGAAACCCACAAAGTGTCTGACCAGACAACCATCAAAATTCCTCGGTTTATACGTCATACCATAAGAGGTTAAAATTGGCACGGGAAAAGTAAGGAATAAAACACGAAGGAGTGTGCCATTATTCTTCTTTTTAATAGCAACCTGTTTTTTAACCCGTTGTTTATTCGGCTTAGATCATTGTGGAGCGTCGACCCTGTAAGCCGCTGTGAATGAGCCGCTGCTGTAGAAAATATAGGCGTGTTAGTACAAGTGGGTTACAGCAGCAGGCACTACTGTCAGAGCTGCTCTTATGGGTCATTCTAGAATTCGGGGTACATTTCGCATCTCCGAGATAAACCTTTTGTTAATTTCCACAAATGAAATCTTTATTGAATCAGTTTTGAACAATAACGCAAATTAGGACAAACTTTCACCAATAGCAATGCTTGATGTACATTTTAGACCCAATTTATCCAAGACTCCCAACCCCTCCGCCTACATTATCCTGTCAGAAATCTTGTCAGGTTTAGCTCATGATAGCTAGCTGCTTCGTTTAGAAGTTACAAAACCCTAGAAGCTCATGAACAGGTTTTTTTTTTTTTGTGGCTATGTGGAAGATCTGCTAGTGCTAGTTCACCAGACCAGCAACCTGTGAGAGCACAGTCATACTTACAAAGGAAAGGTGGCACTTCTCTTTCTGGCCTAATTATTAAACCAGACAAAATATGAAACTCTTAAAAACGTCCAGTTATGTGATTATCTTAAGCAGTTTGGCTGAATTTTGCGTTTTCTTACCCTGCTGTTTGTCAGTAGTTGACTGTAAAGTGACATTGTACTGTATGAACCCATTAGTGGATCGACTAAAAAAAAGCTTTACGCTATATTGAGTGAGGGATTATTCTAAGAGAGTGATGGTGGTGGTGTGTGTAGGGGGGAAGAGAGGGGGAGTGAGTGTACATGTCCTTATTTCTTGCAATCCGTGACTTGCAAGTGATGTCAAAGCAAAATAGAAACCCAGATGTCGGCCATGTTGGCGGAGGTACAAATGCGGGGTCAAGCGACATTCCATACAAAACACAGTCACGCGTGTTGTTTGCAACTCTCTTTGTTTTTCCACTGCTTTAAGCGTCCTTTTAGCTCTGCCATATGTTTGTGCTGTATATGGTTGTGGTCACAACAATACTCGTGACCGTGGCACGTTCTGATTTTTAAGAATTCCGCCTGTGATTCGGAAAGAGGGCGAGGAAACTCTGAGGCTTAGTACGGAGAGGAGACGAGCACGGCTGAACAACATCGGCAGGGCTGATCTAACAGAGGCGAAAACCAAAACAGCTCGTGTTTGCAGTCATCATTTTATCTCAGGTCAGATTCAAAAGCTCTCTCAATATCATCATGGAAGAATTTTATTTCGCGTTGCTAGAGTTTTGCTATAAAATGAGCGTTCTCTCTTGTTGTCGTTCACTCGGTTGTTGTTATAATTTTAACATGTGTATTACCGTTTCGCTTCTAGGAGCGCCAGAAAAATTATACGATAGAAACAATCCAGACTGGGCACCCACTCAGAACATGGGCTGTGTTTCAGCCAGGGTCGGACTTGATTCTTCGGCAGCCAAACTAGATAGAACATTATATCTGGGTACTCGATGGTCGGTAGAAGCGTCTAATCTTCAGAAAAGTCTGACTTCTTTAAATAATATGGGTCAAAACCACACCTATCTATCTTCTCTTTGTATCGAATCTTCGCTCGAGCGTTCAAATCATAGGAAAACTGAGAAAATTCAGCATTGTTAACAGACACGCTTTCAGCGGCTGCCATCCGAGTTGCTTTGCATATCCACCATCATGACGGATGCTCATGACGTAGCACATTTTGATCATGTGGTTGCAAGTCATCTATTGGCTGTCTTCGAGTCCTGATCCATACATTCATCTTGAATAAACATGAAGTGATTCAGTCTAACAGTCTGTTTTTTGGGGCTTATTCGATTAACTGTTATAAAATCAATTGTACAGAAAGTCTATTTTCTGTATTATGTGAAATTTCAGTCATATATATATATATATATATATATATATATATATATATATATATATATATATATATATATATATATATATATATATGAGTGATTCCACGCTTATGGGTACTGAAATGGGGACATGAACTTATTCACCTAAAACCATTTCTTTTTTTACCATCAGGTCACAAAACATGTAATCTTTAATGAATGATATGTTAAAAGATAACTTTAATTTTCTGAGATGTAATAAAAACATATTTATATGCCAAAGTCAAGCCTATGAGTTCCAAAATGATGTCTGTTACATTACTTCTGTTACGATTGTCCATCTCGCGTCTGTTACAAATTAATTACAATCTAGCTCTATACCATGTTAATCTTATTGAAAGAATGTGTATGTTTATTCTACTACACATGTTTATTAATTATATTTGCTAAAACATCACCTTATGTTTCAAAAAGTTATTCTACATTGTTAAAATTGAGAATATATATGTCCACAACACTTCTGTTACGTTCTGACTTTGGCATATAAATATGTTTTTATTACATCTCAGAAAATTAAAGTTATCTTTTAACATATCATTCATTCAAGATTACATGTTTTGTGACCTGATGGTAAAAAAAAGAAATGGTTTTAGGTGAATTTTTAAAAATAAGTTCATGTCCCCATTTCAGTACCCATAAGCGTGGAATCACTCATATATATATTTTTTTATCCATCCCAATGTTCTTGTCAACTCTGTTAACTCTGTTATAAAACTGCATAAAATCCACAAAGACTTTTAACAATACGCGTAACACCCGCACCGAGAGATGTCACTTCCTCTGGTGGGAAACTTCAGAAAGGCAGTGAGGTGTGTTATGTTTCTTCTCTTATTAATTTGAACAAAACGTTGAGGATTTTACACCAAGAGTAGGTTAATTATTCGTCAAATCTGTTATTGTGATATTGGAGTGAATCGTTCGTGTCTTTAAAAACAATAGTATGATTAAAACCCATAACGTTCTGTTTTTATACATGCTAGTTTGAGGTTAGCCTGTGGAGTTAAGACACAAAATGGTGGGAAACGTCAACTCTGTCGCAGTCAATCCTGTTAATGGATTGCCCAGTTTAACGATAACGGAGCTGACGGTGACTAACAGAATCAACACTTGAAATGTACCCGCAATTTTAGAACGGGCCGTATAGAAAATCAGTCAACACCTTCTGATAATCAGAATCGAGAATTCACCAGCATTAGTGAAATCTCGAATTCAGTGATAAAAGATGACATGGTTATTAAGATATGATAATCTGAGTAATATTGGTCTATAGCTAATATTACAGTGGGGATTTAAAAAAAAAAAAAAGATTGTTTTTGCCTTTCCAGGAGGCAACGCCCAAACTGAAATGCAGACACTCCATCATCCTCTCGAACAGAAAAAAAACCCCATTAAAAAAAAAAAACGCTTCAATGAAAGGTCACAACACCCACCCATGATTTTAGAAAAAGCAAACCCAGTTTCTTTCTGTAAAGTGGAACGCAGGATTGAAGAATGCATCGAGTTACACAGTGCTGGAGTTTCGATCATTCTTGTGCTCTCCTGCCAAGCCTGGAGAGACCGACACACTCCAACACCCACATACACACACCAGGACTCCAGAGAGGGTTTGATCATAGAACATGGTTAATCCTATTTATGGATAAAACTGCAGTGTGACTCGGCTCTGAACTTTCTTCGAGACCGTTTTAATAAAACCATAATTGCATTTTCTTTAAAATATAAGTGTCAGCCATTTTACTTCAGAAAAATTAAGAAAAGTCATTTTCTGTTGTAGTAGAAAATGAAATTAACATTCTTTTGTCAATTCTCAGCATCTGCTTATTATAAAGTTGAACTAAATTAATATGCATTTATCATCTAAACTGATCTTCAAGAATCAGGATCGCTGATACCTCATTAAATATCTCATTACAGCAGGAATGACTGCATTGTTATACCATGCAGGAGCGCTTAAAAGTTTTGCCGAAAGCATTAACATAGTTTTACTTCATTACCATACTGTAAATTTTAAAATTAATTGTTGAAAAATATACAACAACTTTTGTTTACTAATTTACTCTTAAATACTGCAGTACGATTTGCACAAATATAGTTTTAACCAGGGCTTTGAACCAGAATTTTTTTCCTATTGGTTCGTTCCGAACAGAAACGGAATTTTAACGTTTCCGGTTTTGGGTTCCACCATTAAATAGACGTTCCCGAACCGGTTAGAACAAAAAAAATTCCGTTCCCGGAACGGTTAATTACGTTCCCTGTCAGCTGTTTAACAAATGGCTATAAAGTTATGTCTCTGTCTCATCCAGCTTAAGCCAAATGTAGGCTAATTCTATTACAACCTTCATTAAATAAGACAAGAAATAATTCAAAACAATTATTATTTCAAATGTTGGTGATTTGGATTCTCAGTATGTCTTCCCATCTACACAAACAGAAAAAGTGCCAAAAATGAAAGATAATTCGTTTAGTGTGTTACCAAAGGCTAGTCAGGCCCTATAGAGGGCTACCGCATGACGTCACCGCGCCGCGAGATTTTGTTAGGCGGCATATTGGAAGACCAAGTACACATCTATGCAAGTACATACATACATAAAACAAACTACACCTGAAATGTAGCCAGGGCTGGTTCTGCCCTAATCTGGACCCGGGTGCAACATCGCGCAACCCCCCCCCCCCCAAAAAAAAAAAAACACCAGTCTAAATCAGGACAACCATCACATAACTATAACTATAAACATTTTATATCAACTATTTTAACTAAATGGGCTATAATAAATCAGCCTGCTGGCAGCCACGGCGGGCTGCCTCAGAAAAGTAACCATTCAATGACAACTGAAAGCCTGCAGCCACGGCGGGCTGCCTCAGAAAAGTAACTATTTGTCCTACCTTAAAACTCGTTTTGCATTTTCTGCCTCCTTTTTTGTATTTTCGACCCTCCGTTTATTTTCTTTCCTTTTCTGAAAACCCGATTTGTGTCCAGACATTTTGTTCTGCTACCAACGAACTAACTCGTCAGGTCTCGTCTCTCGAGCCCGCGATGATTCCCGTGGGAAGGGCAACAATTGATACATTTTTACAAACAGCCAATAGGGAGGTTGCATCGTTCAGGCTCTTCTTTGCTCAGACACTCAGTAATTCACTTATTATCATATGGAGACGTGATAGTAGTCCACCCTCCCGCTCTCTCCATTCAGTCAGCGACCGTCACACAGGAAGTGAACCCCAGCGGGTCATAGAAACTTGCGCAAGAGAAGAATGACTTATTTGTAGGCTACAGAAACTTTGAGGAACGAAATAAAAAACGGTATTAACCGGTTACCATTATTTTTAATAAGTGTTTCTGTTCCGGAACATAAAAAATAATAAAGTTTCTGGTTTCGTTTCTGTTCCATGTGAAATAGAAAAAGTTCCCGGTTTTCGTTTTCGTTCCTTGAACCGGTTCAAAGCCCTGGTTTTAACTAGCTACTTTTCCTTTAAATAAGATTTTAAGACATTAATCAGATCTTCACTTAAAGCTAGACGGACTTTCGATTTCATAAAATCGGTGAAATTTAGTTCCCTTTGAAATTTGGTCATTGTGATATATGTTTATTTCTGTAATTTCTCACAAAATATCAGGCCATTCTATGGCTGGGAAGTTATTTAATTCGAGGGGATTAAAGCAAATAATGTGCATGAAATCGCTCGCTTTGCGCAGACAAGCAGACAGAGGAAGGCCGTGTACGCATGCGCAGGTTTACCTTCTTCTTCTTCTTTTGGGTTTTACGGCAGCTGGCATCCACAGTGTTGCATTACTGCCATCTACAGGTTTACCTTTGACCGTGCACTGACAGTTCCATCATTCTGTCGCGAAATGAACAGCTGATCACACCGAGGTGCTCGCTGAGCGCCGATATTTATTAGTTTGGTCCTGCGTTTCCTTTCCTTTGTATATAACGTAACGTCTTTTCTTCTCGCTTTCCGTTACTGTTGTCGGTCTTTCACGTTTCATTCTCACACTCACGTCCTCCATTTTCCTCTCCTGTTTAATTTGTATCCCACAATGCCTTGCGCGAATGGGGAAAGCCCACCATGTGATGCATGGCGTAGTATCTTGAATTGGGTCATGGTGAAGCAGGAAAAAATAGCGGAGAATTCAGGGCTACGTGGCTCTAAATTCATTAACTGCTCTATTTTTAAAAATCTAATAAAATTGGAAGTCTATGATTCGAATTCAGTAGCTTTCGGTCCACTAAACAAAAATAATTGGGTGTCGGGGAAAATTCTTTTTATGACCTACACTTGAAAAATCTGAAAGGCAGGTTACCTTTCAGTATAATTAAACAATATTGCACAAGCAAGAGTGTGGTTATGCTGAATACTGGCATAGCTGTGATTAGCTACAGCTTCTACACTGAATTACATCCGTGCCAATATTTAAATAATATTGGCTGGCGTTGAGGGGCATATCAGCTAGCATGATACTGAATGAGTCAAATTGACGTTAAATATCATGCTAGCTGAATGGAATATATCTGATATACCACACAAAAAAGCCAGCCAATATTATTATTATTATTATTATTATTATACATACACATTCCTTTCGGGTGTTCAGTGCGTCTTTCTCTTTCAAAATTCCCTCAAAATCTTCTGTATTTAACAAAGCAAACCTGGCAGTCATATTTGTTTAAAACTGCCACAGTCGCTCACTAGCACGGAAGTTTTACGTCTCCGACGTGTCTCTTTTCCAGTTTGTCGATGTCCGTTGGTATGTTTTTCTCTTGTAATTATGCGTGAAGAATATATAATGAAATTCCGGCAGCCTTTCAGGTGTTTAATGTGTCTTTCTCTTTCCCGGTGAACAAAGAAATGTTTCTCCGCATGTGCAGCAGAAAAATTTTGTCATTGAATATTTGCATCAGTGCCGACAGGTGACATCATGTTGTCTTGACAACCATTCAATATCGTAAACCATATTCAACACTCATTCTCCATTGAGTAGAGTAACGTAATACACGTAGGATAAGCGATATGCTAACAATATTGCATGCTATCAAACCAAATGAATGAAACCCACTAGAAGGGAATAGAATACATGTTTTTATTCCATTGAAAATGTGTCCTGTATGTATAATAATTTCAGATATTTCACTCCAATGACGTCACTCCCAGTGTTTCTTGCTGACTAGACATGTGTCGTCAACATGGCAGACCGGTTCAAAATTAAAGTTCTTTTGATTAACTTGCCTTTTTTTGTGGATGTGTTCATATAATATAAAGAACATTACACGGTGATGCAAAGATATGAAGTTTATCTCATGTTGAAAACAATTTCGCTTCAATCACTCGTGATATCACAAATGTCACCACTCGAAGATAAACTTCATATCTTCGCACAACTGTGTAATATCCTCTATTAACTGCAGTTTTGCTTGTGCAAAACTGCTTTTATACAACAGTTTTATCAATAAGAAGTTAATATCAAGTAACTGATACAGTACGGCCAAATGTTTTGTTATCTCTGCCAACTTTGTTGGAGGAAGTTATGTTTTCACCTCTGTTTGTTTGTTTGTCTGTTCCCAACATTACTTAAAAAAGTACTGAACGGATATTGATGACATTTTGATGAAAGGTAGGCCATGGGCCAAGGAACAATTGGTTAGATTTTGATGGAAATCCAAATTTGTGGCTTGGCGGACGTATGCACTCCCAAGTGCCCTTCTAGTTTCTGCTGAATCTAAACGTTTGAGGGGTTTTTTTTTGTTGGTTTTTTTGCATGGATTCTGTCTGCAAATAAGCTTCTGCTCTGCACATCTGCCCATTTATGAACCACTAAAATATAACTAATGGTCAAGTGGTCCAAGACGTGCCAGGTATTATACAACACAAAATAATAAAGCATGTTTCTTTGGCTGTCACGGTGTTTTGGCTGGAACATGTAACATCTGGGTTATACTGTAAGTAAACTGTAACCATCAGCTCATCGATCCCTCATCAGCGACCCATGAAACAGATGTGGATTATCCAAGACAAAACCCAGTAGCTCCTTAAAGCTTAAGAAATAAATAGAGAGCATACTTCACACCGAATATACTTAGTTAAAACCTACTTAAGCATCTAATAGTGCTTTTTTATTAACGTATGAAGAAAATGGGAGACACCCAAGGAATTCATGGACTATTAAGAAACAGAGCATATTAAGATCAGATTAAAAGACTGCTGTGAGAGAGAACATTATGCCACCGTAAATAACGTCTATAACAAATGCTCTAATTAGGCAACACTGAAGTGGTACCCAAATACTAAAACCTTCCACTGAAACAAAACATGGAAAACATGGATGGTTCCTGCCTGTGCAGTGCTGCAATACTTAACATACATTACTAGAACACTGACGCTACCGCAAGTTGACCTTGTGGTTAACGTGTCCACCTTTCGACCAGGACATCACAAGTTCTACCAAAGACCATCATAAAAATGGTACCTTTTGCTATCTGGCGAGGCACGCCGCAATTCAATTAAATTCAATTCAAAACACTTTATCTGTCTCCTAGGGACAATTTAAAATAGGTGGATTGCATCCGACATCACAGCCGCCTTATTAGATATGCAAAAAATGAAGTGGTGGTCAACTAAGCTCACTGTTCACAAAATATTACTATCGCTGGGGTGCCTTAAAATGCCCTATGCTTGTGTTGTTTTGCGCTGCGCGAATCAAACAAACCGTGAAACTGATAAAAGTTTCTTCTGGGTTCCCCGTGCAGTGATAAAGGATGAAAGAGCAAAGGATTTTCCCAAAAGATGATGAGAAAGGTGGCTCTTGAACCTTTCACTGCAATGGAAGGGAGTTGAGTCGGAGAACACTCGTGTTTGCAGTGATCACTTCGTGAAAGGTTTGTAAATTCCTCCGATTTATTTCATTTGGATTCACAGATGGCTTTTCTCACCATTTTCCACTATTTTGAAGTGCAGGAGATGCTTAAGTCCTCAGATGTGTTTTTGTTTACTGTTTGTTCGTGGTCGCCATATTGTAGACTAAACTGTATATCATATACGTAATACCCAGGTCTTTAAAGGTGTTTCTGTGGATCTTTGTGAATGATTCACCTGGAAGAGAAGAGCAGGGAGGATTGAGAATCAAGTGGCTGTGGTTTGTTTACACCCGATACTAAAACTTGGTCCTAACGACCACCGCAAAGACGCGTACAAAAAGCCCAGAAATTCCTACTTACCTGGGCAAAAAACGATACAGGATTTATCTTGTAGTGTCTCGAACCCCAGATCTTTAACCCAGCCAGATATTTAAAAAAAAAGTACTCCTCCATGGTCTTCCAGGTTTTCATCTGTTTGTCCGTACAGAACAATGTCTGCAGCACCAGGTAGTTTGAGATGTCGGGGACCTCAATGAATGGATCATTTTCCAACTGATAGGAAAAATCCTTCTTGGTTAACGTGTAAGGATCTATCCCATCGCAAAGAACAATTTTCTGAAGGTATCTTGACCATGCATTGGCCTCTAAACTGCGAAAATAGTTGGAGATGGTTTCACTAGTCTTTGCATAACGGCCGCCAAATTGGTTTGTCTGACCACCACTTTATTCACCGGAAGTAAACTCTCAAGCAAAAGTCACGTGACTGAATACAACCTATACAGATGTGAGCAGGAAGGCAGACTCTCGCAGTTATCAGAGGACTGGCTTCCCACTGTAACCCTAGCTATGTACAGTAATAGGTGAGAGGCTGAGGGCTAGAGAAACGCAGATCAGTGCCACCCAATGCACCTTAAGGGCCTGGTTAGTACTGGGATGGGAGACTGCCTCCAAAGACCAGGTCCTGGCACGGGTAGGGCTTTGACTTTGACTGGAACACTGAAATTGGGGGGGCTACCAAAATGGTCAGATTTCACCAGAAGGACTTTGTTTTAGTAGACAATGAGGACATGAGGTCCTCAGGAACATTTTCCTTACCTGGACAATACGAATTACTGAACTTTTGGGTCACCTTGATCACACAGCCATTTGGTACTGTGACAGATGCTGTGTGTGGTTCATGCAGTGTCTTTATACCTCCTCCGGTATGTGTCTGTTTGATGGACCTTCCAGAATCCCAAACTAAAGTGACTTCTTTCCTGCTAACTCAGCCTCTTGGTGTCTGAGCATGACTAAAACAGAATCTAGTTAACTACAATTCAAATAGCCGTTTGCGTGTTGTAATGGTGAGTAGTTCTTCATTATGAAAAGAACTGAAATGAACTGAGATCATTATGATCTACACCTAGTATTGTAAAAACGTAAAAAGATAGGTAGGGTTTAGTTCTCACTCATTAACACACAGAATGTTTATTACCTCCGCCAAGGAGGTTATGTTTTCGGTAGCGTTGGTTTGTTTGTTGGTTTGTCTGTTAGCAACATTACGGAAAAAGTTATGAACGGATTGCTGTGAAATTTTTTCCAGAGGTGTGACTGGGCACAAGTAACAATCCATTAAATTTTGGCGGTGATCCGGATCACCTTCTGGATCCCGGATTTTTTTAAAGGATTCTTGGCGGAGGTCTGTGCTCTCCGAGTGCTTTTCTAGTTATGTTTGTATAATCAACACTCATGACATTATAACATGGGGAAGCCATGGCCTAGAGAATCAGTTTTGGAACCAAAAGGTTGCCAGTTCAATTCCCTGAACCACCAGAAATGGCTGAAGTGCCCTTGAGCAAGGCACCTAACCCCCAACTGCTCCTCAGGCTGTTCTGGGTAGGTTGTACATCGCTCTGGATAAGAACGACTGTTAAATGCCATTAATGTAATGTAATAGCCGCAAAATAAAACAAAGTTCATCTGATCTCGCCAAGCATCACCAGCAAATATTCATGATCCTAAATGGTTAATAATCGAAGCAAAGAAGTAGCTAGTTAAATGAGAGAAGTGTGCATAAGAAATGTGCACAAAATGCACCAACACGCCATACAATGTCCATAACATGCATATAACGAATGTTTTCAGGCAAAACAAACCTCGCCCAGCAGTCTGGCCTATTCACCTTACAAGATGAAGCCGTGACCTTCAGTTTGACATTTCAAGGTCATTCAAGGTCAAAGGTCATGGTGGCAACTAAAAGCCCATATGGGACTTCTTATATGTTGATAATGGTAAACATCTGTCTATCATTAACCATTTTAAAGTTATGAGCCTCTGAAAACCCGTGACTTTGAGTTTGACCTTTCAAGGTCACTCATGGTCAAAAGTCCTCAAATGGTCAAAAATGCCAAATGAAAGCCCATATATGTCAATAATGTTAAGTATCTGTCTATCTTGAACCGTTTCACAGTTATGAGCCTCTGAAAATCTGTGACCCTGCATATGACCTTTCAAGGTCACTCAAGGTCAAAGGTCATGGTGCCAAATGAAAGCCCATATGTGACTTCCTATATGTCGACAATATTAAGTATCTCTCTATCTTGAACCTTTTCCCAGTTATGAGCCTCTGAAAGCCCATGACCTTGACCCCTGACATTTGACCCCCAACCGCTAAGAAAACTATGAGAGATACCCCATCATGTCGCATATCAATGGAAGCAGAATTGAAAGATGAACATTTTGGATTTGGTTTGAAGTAAATATGATGAATATGATGGAAGATATCGCGGAAAAAACAATTTTGCCTTTTTGGTGACCTTGACCGGATGACCCTCAAAATGTTGGCGGTTCTATTGGAGACCAATGCCCAGCTATCCTGAAAGTTTCATGAAGATTGGTCCAGCCGTTTTCCTGTAATGTTGCTAACAAAGAAACCCTACCAAAAACAATACCTCGTCCCCTGGTGGACTCCGTCCCGGGCGAGGTGAAAGGACTATGGAAGCTCTGCTCTGGCATTCCTACATGCTCACTGTGGTGAGTTGTTTATGTTGCTGCGGAGACACGGCTGTCAATCATTATGTGATCTGACATGCCCACACAATAGTGATCAGGCAGAAAATAGGGTTTTTAATCATTTGAAGAAATGAGATTGTGGCAGCAGGGGTGTGGCCGAGCGTCAGTCTGTGAATGGAGGGCAGAGTCAGGTGTAGTGACACGACCACTCACCTTCCCTGACTCCACCCTCCATTCACAGACTGACGCTCGGCCACGCCCCCGCTGCCACAGAGGTACACTACCGTTCAAAAGTTTGGGGTCACTTTGAAATGTCCTTATTTTTGAAAGAAAAGCACTGTTCTTTTCAATGAAGATCACTTTAAACTAATCAGAAATCCACTCTATACATTGCTAATGTGGTAAATGACTATTCTAGCTGCAAATGTCTGGTTTTTGGTGCAATATCTCCATAGGTGTATAGAGGCCCATTTCCAGCAACTCTCACTCCAGTGTTCTAATGATACAATGTGTTTGCTCATTGCCTCAGAAGGCTAATGGATGATTAGAAAACCCTTGTACAATCATGTTAGCACAGCTGAAAACAGTTGAGCTCTTTAGAGAAGCTATAAAACTGACCTTCCTTTGAGCAGATTGAGTTTCTGGAGCATCACATTTGTGGGGTCGATTAAATGCTCAAAATGGCCAGAAAAATGTCTTGACTATATTTTCTATTCATTTTACAACTTATGGTGGTAAATAAAAGTGTGACTTTTCATGGAAAACACAAAATTGTCTGGGTGACCCCAAACTTTTGAACGGTAGTGTATATACTGTATTTCGTCAATCTAGCAGTGGTAAATGCTTCAGCATAACAATGTTTATTATCTTCGTCAACTTGGTTGGAAGAGGTTATGTTTTCACCTCCATTTGTTTGTCTGTTCCCAACGTAACTCAAAAAGTACTGAATGGATTTTGATTAAATTTGGAGGAAAGGTGGGCCATGGGCCAAGGAACCATTGATTAGATTTTGATGCAAATCTGAATATGTGGCTTTGGTGGAAGTATGCACTTTATCGAGTGTCCTTCTGGTACATTTAAACAAACTTGCTTTTGTACCTGCATTTCACTATTGACTTTTTTTTTCCTTTTTATCCCTTTTTCCTTCCAAGTATTAGTCATTGCCATCCCTTAAATTAATAAAAGGCATCTGTTTTGGTGTGCAAGAGTCTTTACTGTATTACTATATGACCGTTTCAGGCCTTGTCTATTTACGCCAGAGAAAAATTCAAAATGCTCCAAAGACAGAATTTAAGGTATGATAAACATCACTTGGGGCTTTATCTGCTATCCGACAGTGTGAGCTAGCTTCATTATCTTCGCACAGTAACGGTTCTATCAGGGCTCAATCGAATATAAAAAAAAGAAATAAAGCCAATAAAATAGCTTCACCATTTAATAACCCAGATGAGAACAGGGAATAATATTCACCGACTCATAAAAGTATAATTCCTTCATAGTCTGAAAGCAGCCAACATAATAAAGAAGAAGCATTGAGAGAAAAGTTTTTGAGTGCATATCCGCACTAAAAAGAAAAAAAAAGAGAGACTAGCAAGAGAAGATAAAAGACAAAAGAACACAGGGGGTACAGAGAGAATTGCAATAATCTGCCACAAAATTTGAAACAAAGACAAAGACACATATCTGCGTTCCTGAGACAGAGCCTGAGATGTTTTGATCCTTCTCACTGTCCGTAAACAAACTTCAGAGCCCTTATAATAACTCGTATAATCCCCATTTCATCACAACACACACACGTTTATATTTCACTGTACAAACTCTGCTCATTAGGTGTGCAAACTGCAAAGAAACAGTGAATTTACCCTTGTGATCTTTTCTTTCGCAGGAGTGGTGTCGGTCTTCCAGCTTTGCGGGTTTCATTATTTTAAGTATAGTCTTGGCAGAGATTTAGCACTGCAGAGTTTTAGTTGATGAAATATTAGTCTTCTTCACATTGGGCATACTGTAATAAAAATAGCTTCAGAGTAGCAAGACGTCATAATTATAAAGGAGCACGTACACTCAGGGATTAGAGCGGAACTTTTTTTAAAAATCTCATTTATATATTTAAAATAATCAACGGGACCGTCAATGACGGCGTAGCTCACTAGTCCAGAAGGAACGATCTAAAGTGGGCCACCTTACGCAATAAATGTTGCAAGCTATATACACTATATACAAGCTATATATAGAAGATATATCCACCCTAGGAATACCGACCTATTTGCCAGAAAGAATCCAAAACTCTTGGAATTGACCAAGAAGAAGCGATTTTTGTTGAACTGCTCATTAAGGCTTAATTAGCCCATAACTTCATTAATAATTGTAATTAAGCAAATCTGGGTAGAAGTTATATGCACCCTAGGTACCCCTACCTTCATGCCAGAAAGAATCAAAATCGGTGAAGAATTGAGGGAGAAGAAGTGATTTGTGTGGAAACTGCTCGTTAGGGCTTAATTACTCCATATCTTCATTATTAATTGCAATTATGCAGATTTGGGTAGAAGCTATATGCACCCCAGGCAGACCTACCTTCCTGCCAAAAATAATAAAAATCGGTGAAGAATTGATAGAGAAGAAGCGATTTTCGTGAAATGTGGGTGACGCCAGACGGACAATGGATGACGGACAAAACATGATGGTATTAGCTTATCGCCTGTTGGCTGGATGAGCTAATAACCATTGATATTATCTCATCTCATCATCTCTAGCCGCTTTATCCTTCTACAGGGTCGCAGGCAAGCTGGAGCCTATCCCAGCTGACTACGGGCGAAAGGCGGGGTACACCCTGGACAAGTCGCCAGGTACCATTGATATTATAACATACAAATATAACATAACATAATGCTTTGTTAGGTATTTCTGGCATTATATTTTATTAAAGAAAGAATCCACCCTGAATGACTTATGCATATTAATCGTTATAAATACTGATTAACACAGTCTTCAGTGGTGTCGAAATCATATCACTAGCTGAACTGAGTCTCTGGTGTAAAAGTCTCTGGACATTTTCCATACAAACTTCGTTATAGATTTCTATTTTATGACTTCTACATTAAGCCTAGGTCACAATCGGCCGTACGTGCTCCTACGGCCGGTCTACGTGCAAAAAACGCAAGAAACGCACGGAGGGTGCGCGTGTGACGTGCTGATTTTTGAGCCGTAGACTGGCCTCAGAGGTTCTTTGTCATGTCAAACAAACTCTACGGGCGCTTACGTTTTTTTCAGGTTGCAAGACAAACTTGCGGCCAACGTGAGTCTTTCTCCACGAACAAAAAAAACGCAGCGATTTGGGAAACGCCAAAAATCGCACGGCCAAAAAATCGTACGTCCGGTTGTGACCTAGGCTTTATTGAGCCAGTACAAAAACATTTTAGAGTTTATTTTACATGTTTATAGCATTTTTTTTTAACGTTGAAACATTTCATTTCATTATTTTTAAGCCATTTTTGGTCAACAGCATTTCTTTACATGTACCTAAGACTTTTGCACAGCACTATATACCTTCGAATATCTTGGAAGGTCAAGCAGGTAACAGGCATTAACTAAGCTAAGGTTGCTAGCTAGTATGGTCTTGTTTTCATACACCGTCAAACAATAGCCTACTACTTCCAGCATTCAGGTGATTTTTCATGCTTGTTGTGGTAGGCCACCGTGGCAGGCCAGTTTCAAATTGCATATTTGGCACACTGCCTTTGTCTTGTCATTGCTCAATTGAAAGTGCTGCCACACAGCTGAGCTCTTCGGCATTTTGTCATTCCTTTAATGGCCAAGGTGAACTGAAGCGTGAGGTTCACTGCTGTGAGTGAGAGGGATGTCAGGCGCCCAAACTGAGATGGTATATATATATATATTTTTTTCACGTTTTAAAAATTATACATATAGTACAAGAATGTCCCGACAAAATATATCTTGCAATAGTCATATCTATAGCAATCTATGCTGGTGAAACTTGGAAAATGACAGCGAAAATGGTTCAGAAGTGAAATGTGTTTCATGGAAGGTGCCTTTGAAAAATTCTAGGTATACACTGGACAAACCACATCACCAATGAAGTAGTTCTTAGGCGCACAAACACAAGGGACTTGTATGACATTGTGACAGAACGGAGACTATGCTTTGCTGGCCATATTTTAAGACTTCCAGACAGCACTGAAAACTGCACTCGTCTGGACTCCAAGAGGTGGAAAATGCCCGAGAGGACGTCCAAAATAAAGACATAGAGAGCCACATTTGAAGAAAATCTCAACAGACATAACATTCAGTGGAGTTCAATATAGTCTTTTGTAGCCAACAGAGAAAAATGGAGAGAACTTGTGGCCTTTTGTCCATCCCAGGGCTTGAAGAGCTAACTAATTACAATATCATCCTGACAAAATGGATTTTGCAGTTGCCTTTACTGATAGCCTACATTTAGCAAAAACACACACTGAATACTCAAATCCCAAAAGTGAAAAACGAGTACCTGCCCAATGGCAGTACGGTGACGTAGTGGTTAGCACTGTCGCCTCACAGCAAGAAGGTTCAGGGTTCCAACCTCATGGCCAACGGGGGCCTGTCTG
Organism: Neoarius graeffei; assembly: GCF_027579695.1. Lineage (NCBI taxonomy): Eukaryota > Metazoa > Chordata > Actinopteri > Siluriformes > Ariidae > Neoarius > Neoarius graeffei. The sequence goes on along the minus strand of NC_083596.1, from coordinate 16,500,082 downwards.
TGTGGAGTTTGCATGTTCTCCCCGTGTCTGTGCGGGTTTCCTCCAGGTGCTTCGGTTTCGCCCACAGCTCAAAGACATGTAGATTAAGGCCCGGTCCCACTGGCTGATGGACACAAAACGTATGCAAAAAGGACACAGCGGACGAGCAAAATTTCGGGGGTGGCTCTATCCGTTTTCATCCGCTCCAGAAATGGACAAAATTTGTGAAAATTTGCGAAAACAGAACGGAAAAGAACGGACGTGGGTAGTATATAGCGGGGATGTTAAACGCATGTTCATAGGAAGCCTAGTGGATGAAAGCGGATGGAAGTGGATGACAGCTCCGAAGGGGTTAACGGTGATAACTGAGAAGCGGACGCATAGCAGAAAGAGCGGATGCATAGCGGATGAAGGGGATGCATCACGTACACCTAACGGAAACAAAGGGGATGTTGCGCGGATGTATATCGGATGCAGACTGTTCACTGCGCATGCAGGGGGTATGAATTGCGTCTGCTCCGCGGATATAAAGGGATGCAGCACGCACGCCGTCAGCATAAAGCGGAAAGACGTGCTGGCGGCTACATCGATACATCTCTACTACTAGATGATTTTCTCCCCCTTTTTATACAAAATATCGATTGTCCGCTAGGTGTCCTTCTACATACTCTAGACATACTCCAGACATCCTAAATATACGAGATACATCCCAGATATAAACGCTTTGTCCGTTTTGAATACTTTATATACGAGATGCATACGCTTACATCCTTTCTATTTCCGTGCTACTAATGATGAATAGACGTTTCATGTACCTTATCTTTCCTCCCTCTTTCCGTTTTCAGCTGCAGCGGATGTGAGTTGCGAGGATGCCCAGAGGATGCAGAGAGGATACAGCAGACGTTTAACGGATGATAACGGACATAGAACGTTTGTTGCTCGTATATGTCGCGGATTTACATCGTACACGGCGGAAAGTTCATCCGTTCTAAAATTTTTGTGCAGCTCAAAACTTTTTGCGCGGATGAAATCACAGTGGACGGATGCTCAATGGATAGAGCGTATGAAGCACGTATGCAATGAGTACACAATGGATGCATAGCGTTTTCCAACGGATGGCAAAGATTTTTTTACGTTTTACATCCTCTTTGCATCCGTAAGTGCAGTGGGACCGGGCCTTTAGGTAAAATACCCAGCCACTGGGGTTACACAAGCTAGTGCATACTTAGTGCCAGTCTCAAGCCCGGATAGACTGGGGAGGCTTGCGTCAGGAAGGGTATCTGGTGTAACTAAGTCCTTCCCGTGCCATGCCCTGGTATTTCCAGGCAGTCTCCCATCCCAGTACTAACCAGGCCGTTAAGGCGCATTGGGCGGTGCTGAGCTCTGTTTCCGTAGCCTTCAGCCTCTCACCTATACAGGTTACAGGCTAGTCTTCTGGTAACGGCGAGAGTTTGACTCCCCACTCGCATCTGTATTGCAGTGTGCCTTGCCAGATGGCGGTACCGTAGGTACCATTTTTTTGATGGTCTTTGGTATGACCCAACCGCAAGTAGAACTCGCGATCTCCTGATCGAGAGGCGGACACGCTAACCACTAGGCCAGCTTGTGGTCATCTGGTGTAAAATGTACGCCGAATCAAATATGCGGAAACAAGATCCACTGTGGCGACCCCTAATGGGAGCAGCCAAAAGAAGAAGAAGAAGAATATTTGCCCAATAAACAAATATCTGAATAGTCAAATCTGGAACCTTGTAGATTACTGTCTCCATTTCTTGTTTTCTGTTTGATTTCTCATTAATATGACATAGAAAGTCATGGGAAAATGGGGAATGAGAAAGAAGCTCTGGCTTCAAAACTTGACTGTTATGCCTTATATTTAAGATTACTGTTTTTTTTTTCTCCTATTGAATGCCACTGACCTTATGCTAGCAATGTCCCAGTGTGATCACAGAGACCCAGATAACCAGAGATAACAAAAATACAGCACCAACCAACACATTACCACTATATATTTCAATATCAACAAATTTAATGTGTTTCAGGGTGACGTTTTCCTTTTAGCACACATTCACATCAACATGTCAGTAGAAACGCCACCAATCTGATATTAAACATCAGTACTGGTTCATACCAACATGCCATTAACGTCTGATCTTCCCTGATGAGTTTGGATTTTTTACGCACTGTCAATTAGCTACGTTAGGACCACTATTTTATCATGAGATGAAAAAATATTGGCACCCCAACAACACTATCAGTTCTTCACATTTATTAAAAGATCTGCACTGGATTCGTGTCAGTATTCAGGCTCTGAAAACAATATGCTATTGTATCAAAAAAAGAAAAAAAAAAAGAGGTTGGCGCCGCCCCACCCGTTACTGCTCCTGCAACCATAAAAACAACACTGCCAGACCCACATCGCAACACCCCCCACAACCACAAAAACATAAAACCACACACATGGCAGCAGTATTAGGATGTGCTCGGCTTCCACTTTCATGAAAACTCATTATTCCTTATTACTCCTTGGAGGGTATGCACACACACACACACGTACGCGCGCACGCACGCACGCACGCACGCACTCCACTCTCTGCTTCCTGCTGAGACCCTCGCTCTATATGATAATCTCTAATGCATCATTTAAAGCTCTTCTTTCCCTGCCTTAATATGCTCGAAATAACAGTGATTTCTTTTTAGTCAGACAAAGGGTTAAGTCATTAATACACATTAAGACTGCGTTTCCTAAGCATACTGCCAAACAATGTCTATTAATGATTAGCCCCGAAGCAGAACTTTGAGTAACCCAAGCAATGGACCAGTGAGGAATATTGATATTAGCATCAACAAGACAACATGGCCAAAATAAATAACCCAATAAACAATTAATGGTGCTGTCAAGTATGTGGGTTGAATCATTAATGGGGTCCGATGTTCTTGAGCAGAGAAAACAGTAGTCAGTGCTTAGGTCTTCTCTATAATATGACCATTTGGATAAAGGCCTTAGTATACTTAATGCATCATTGTGCATGGATATGCAAATGCAGCCTCACATTCAAAATTGCAGAATGTTATAGACCCCTTCGCAGTAAACGTCATTCATACGTAAGAGGAAATTGCGCGCGCAGCCTGGACCCAAAAAAGACTCAGCGATGCCTAGTTGTTGTGTTTTCGGGTGTCAGAATCGTAGCAGTGATGGGGTTAAAATGTTCAGAATTCCAGCAGGATCTCACCCATTCCAAAAAAATTGCCGACGTCTATGGCTACAAGCCATCAAATGTGTAGACTGGGATGAAAGCACTATCAAAAATGCGCGGGTTTGCAGCACCCACTTCATCACAGGTAAGATCAGGCTATTTATTAAATCTTTCTTTTTTATTCTTTCTAGTCTTCGTTTATTGATGTAGCAAAATACTTTGGTAGCGTTTGTCTGATTAGCTGGGTCATAGTTACACAATGTAATGAATATTGTTAGCATGTTAACTTAGCTTTGCATGCAATTTTGTTTGTAGGAGAGGTCTCGCTTGACTCAAGCAGTCCAGATTTTGTGCCATCATTATTTGTGTATGCCGAAAATCACAATTTTAAAGCAAGGATGGAAAGGTAAAATTGTGTGCCCTCACTCTAAATGCCAACTTACGCTGACTGCTCTAACCTAGCTCCCGCCCCGTTCAGTTTCATTTCTGCTCTCTGCCTCTCGCTTTTTACGCAGCTCTGATTTCTCTTAGCTGCACTCTTTACACTATCATTCCTTTCATGCCATTACCTCCTGCAAATTGCTGTTTAGTGTTGGTATTTGCTGTTGTAGCTAAAGCCACATTGCCATCACATCACTGGCATAATTTGATTAAAATAAAATGAATATGAATGTCCCATTGTTAATCAAGTTGTACATGCCCGCACATAACATAATCATATGCGTCTAAAGACTTGTAGGCACGAAGTTTTTCGTGGGTGTACACTGAAGTCGTGTCAATAAGGTACGAGTATATATCTGGCCATTGTATACCAGGGAACTTACTAACATCGTCCGTCCACTCTTTAATTAAATACGGATCCAGTAGGCGATGTCCACTTGTTAGAGTTAACTTATTTATGTAGCATTCTCGATCTTGTAACGACAATTGTTTGGCATAATCTGACAGCTCATAATGCCGGTCTACGGGCAGCGCCATTGTTTCTGGGTCCAGGCTGCGCACGCATCCTGGCAACGGTCGGTTTGTTTACAAACATGCGAAGGGGTCTATAGCTCTGGAGTAGCCTACAGACCTCACCATACTTCACGGGGAGACGCTATGTGACTGCTTTCCACAGAAAATATGATGAATCCTACTCAGAAAGACAGGAAGGTCTTCTCATGCTTGAGTTCAACATGTGACATCAAATCAACATGGCTGCTCAAAGCATCAACCAGAAAAAAAAACAAACATTAAAACCACTGACATGCAAAGTGAATAATATTGAATATTCTATCCACATTCACTGGATATGAGCAATCGTGCGCTCTGATTGGTTACTCTACTCCTAGGATATCAGCTCATATACCGTGAGTAGAGAAAAACAGAATGGAGGAGCGTGTTGCTGAACCAACCAAGGATGAAATAAAAACTCTACTCGAAAACAAAACCCCCGAAAATTGTTATCAAGTATTTAAAAGAAACAGAAACAGCTAAAAGAATATAGTTTTTTTGTATGTTTGTTTTCTCCTGGGCGGCACGGTGGTGTAGTGGTTAGCACTGTCGCCTCACAGCAAGAAGGTCCTGGGTTCGAGCCCAGCGGCCGGTGAGGGCCTTTCTGTGTGGAGTTTGCATGCTGTCCCCATGGGGTTCCTCCAGGTGTTCTGGTTTCCCCCAAAGACATGCAGGTTAGGCTAATCAGTGGCTCTAAATTGACCGTAGGTGTGAATGGTTGTCTATGTGTTAGCCCTGCGATGCCCTGATGACTTGTCCAGGGTGTACCGCGCCTCTCACCCATAGTCAGCTGGGATAGGCTCCAGCTTGCCTGCGACCCTGTACAGGATAAGCGGCTACAGATAATGGATGGATGTTTTTCCCCAATGTTTCCTTTTCCACACTCCAGTCCAGTTGGTGGCGGTAATGCCACACATTTAACTTTAAGTTGGTTTGCCACCCACCAAATAACCCTAAAGAAGAAGAAGAAGAAGACGACCCCCCCCAAAAAAAAAAATCCAAACTAAAGCAACGAAATATGGAATTAAAGTATTTCGTGATAAGAGCATATCTTTTTTTTCAATAATTTTTATTATAGCATTTTTCACAAATTGCTAGTCATTTCACCGGTTTGTTTACATTCTAAGCGGAAACGATTTTGTCGGACGTTTTGTATCAAGTTTTTATTGATCGAATTTGCAAAAAATAAAAATAAAAATGCTGTTTCTCAAAATCCAGTGAATGTGGATAGAATAAAACAGTTATTCCACTCAATCTCATCCTATGTGGCTTATAGCCGACTCAGTGCTACGCCCCTCATCAGCTATCAGCTCATGTATGACTCGATTTCGTGGAATAACTGTTAATTATCTCGTTACAATGACGCCTGTCAAAGGGTTGGATATATTGGGCAGCAAGCAAACAGTCGGTTCTCGAAGTTGATGTGTTGGAAACAGGAAAAATGGGTGACTTTGACATGGGTCAAATTGTGATGGCTAGACGACTGGGTCAGAGCATCTCCAAAATGACACATCTTGTGGGATGTTCCTGGTATGCAGCAGTTAGCACCAACAGAAGTGGTCCAAGTAAGGACAACCGGTGAACCAGTGACAAAGTCATTGGCGCCCAAGACTCACTGATGCGCATGGAGAGCGAAGGTTAACCTGTCTGGTCCGACCCCACAGAAGCACTACTGTAGCACAATTTGCTGAAAAAGTTAATGATAGAAAGGTGTCTGAACACACGGTGCATCTCAGCTTGCTGCATATGAGGCTGTGTAGCTGCAGGCCGCTCAGAGTACCCATGGTGACTCCTTTCCACCATCGAAAGCACCTACAATGGGCATGTCAGCATCAGAACTGGACCATGGAGCAATAGAAGAAGGTGGCCTGGTCTGATCAGTCATATATGGCTGGCCAGGTACATGTGCGTCGCTTACCAGGGGAAGAGAAGGTACCAGGATGTATTATGTAAAGAAGGCAAGCTGGCAAAACCTTGCTTGGCTGGAAATCTTGAATCCTGGCATTCATGTCATGACTCTTACACACATCATCTTTCTTAATGCAGGTCTTTAGGAAGGAAGGCACTAAAACCTGAGAATGTTGGTGGCGTGCGCACCATGGTGGATAGCTGCAAGGGGAAGTCTATTCTGTCCTGCTCCTTTTCTCTCTTCCTTCTTTATTCGACCTCCAACCATCAAACCCGAATCCTTAAATTATAGTGATCCAACATCTAATTTATATGTGTGTTATCTAGTCAATGGCCAATGACAGATTTGAACATGAGATCATTTATCATTGAACTCTCCAATGTCCTCGATCATTAGAGGTAAAATTAATCAGGATGCTAATTCTACTTTATGGAAGACGGTATACGTTTCCAATCAATTTGTGGAGAAGTAATACAGGGTATTAACATGGCAAGATATTTGGTCTGCACGTTTATCATGTAACATGGAAAGTATAAAACTTTAAAATGGGTTTGAGATCAGGCCACGGCATACATAATAGCTTAAAGGGGAACCGAAGGCAATTTTTTTTATTATCAAAATTCTATTTCTCTCATTTTATTAAATACCGGAATGCATTTTGATAGCTATTTTGTCACTGCTATACAGGAGCAAGTTATGCGTGCTTGAAATATACTCTGTAATATATCAGTCCGTATGGCAAAGCAATGGCCGTAAACGAGATTCGTTGAGACCTGTGCGAGACAGGTCTATATAGAAGAATACACAGTGAGCTCTTTGGTAAAATGAAAAACCGCTTTCGGACACTACTCCGTCACGCTGGTATTTACGTCATTACTGTCGCCCAATTAAAACACGCCAGGGCGGCACGGTGGTGTAGTGGTTATCACTGTCGTCTTACAGCAAGAAGGTTCCGGGTTCGAACCTTGAGGCGGACGGGGGCCTTTCTGTGTGGAGTTTGCATGTTCTCCCTGTGTCTGCGTGGGTTTCCTCCGGGTGCTCCGGTTTCCCCCACAGTTCAAAGACATGCAGATTGTACAATGGGGCCACTGTAATTGGCGCAAGCTGTAGTGCTTTCCAAGCCATAATGTATGTACATATATAGATCTTGCTATGGCAAAAAGCTAATAAATTAAATTAAATTAGACTAGACATCGTAGGACGGAAGTAATACGTACAGCGAAAATCAAAGTGACCAACATCTGCCAACATTTCCTGTGTCTGAAATCACTCACTTGTTCACTACTCCCTATCTAGGGAATTACTATATAGAGGACTATACAGTGAGCTCATTGGTAAAATGAAAAAAAGGCTTCTGGTATTTACGGTACGTCATTACTGTCGCACAATTAAAACATGCCAGATCAGTCGGCTGGTGGGTTTTCAAAATAATAAACACATGCGTGTATTTTTGTGATAAATCCATATTATACTGAGCGCATTTCCCACATTAATCAATACAAAGTACCTGCAGCTTTCAGTTCTTTTAAATCAAGGCTGAATACTTTCTTCTTTGCTGCTGCCTTTTATTAAATCAAATTTGAGACTTTTAATTTGATTTCTTTCAGCGCGACCGTAATACATGATGGGATATATTGCTTTGGTTAGTCACCATCGTTGTACACTACTTTTCGTGATGCATTAGGGAGCGATTTCGGACACAGGGGTTGTCAAAAGACGCGCGCACCCTCTTTCGAATGCTGATGTAATCAAGCCGGAAGTTTTGTTTGTTTTGATAGCAATCAGGAAAGTTTGAATAAAGTAGGCAGTAATTGTCATTTAAACTCGTTTTTGTGCAATATTTCGTTTGGAAAACAGTTTTCAAAATGGCGGCAATGGCATCCGGCTGACACTTCATGTTTCGAAGTCTCGCACAAGTCTCGTGAAGATCGCGTGGATAAGCGACGCCTGCCGTGGACCAAACGAACTGAATTCAACACGGCTAAAAACCGAACAGGCCGATAAGCCTCATCTCATCTCATTATCTCTAGCCGCTTTATCCTGTTCTACAGGGTCGCAGGCAAGCTGGAGCCTATCCCAGCTGACTACGGGTGAAAGGCGGGGTACACCCTGGACAAGTCGCCAGGTCATCGCAGGGCTGACACATAGACACAGACAACCATTCACACTCACACCTACGGTCAATTTAGAGTCACCAGTTAACCTAACCTGCATGTCTTTGGACTGTGGGGGAAACCGGAGCACCCGGAGGAAACCCACGTGGACAACATGCAAACTCCGCACAGAAAGGCCTTCGCCAGCCACGGGGCTCGAACCTGGACCTTCTTGCTGTGAGGCGACAGCGCTAACCACTACACCACCGTGCTGCCTAGTCCGATAAGTATAATATTTAATTGCGATTAGTTGCCAATACGAGTCACAATATAAGGTTACTAAAACCGAAAACATGATTGAATAACATGTTAATTACGAAATAAAGCAAGTTTAAAAACGACTTCAGTTCCCCTTTAAGGTGTGTGTTGTGTGTATTGCATGTGTTGTGGTGTCTGTGTGTAACTCTCATCTCCTCCAGAATGCTCGTATATATGTCACAGGAAGTCAGTGAGGTGCCATATTAATTTCGAAGGACACAGAATGATCTGAGTCCACCACTGTCCCTTTTCTTTTCTTTTCTGAAGCAGTAAAATATGGGTTGAGATCGTCCACTGTGTCTGGATATAGTTCCTGCTAAATGCATTACCCCCGAGCACCCGCTAACTGGCCCACATTTGGCTCGTCTGGGAGACGAACAGGCTGGTCAGTCAGCGTTATTTTAGAATACACATGTGTGTGCTAACATGGCAATGAAGGACAAAATCGGGGCCAAAAATACAAGGGAAAACCTCCGAAGCACAACAGACGAACCACAGGGCAAGTTAGTGCTGTGCTATATTTAAAGCATGGTAGAGTACATGTACTGTACATGTACACAGGATTTGAAAAAACTCTGTCCACTAGAAGTCGGGTCAGAACCAAAACATCCTTGGCTGACAGGTTTCAATGTCAAGCCATAAAATGGTCGCAACTTCACAGAAACTACTGTATACTAGGACACATATTTGAGCAGTAGGGAGACATTTTATACAGATATGGACAAGCTCTACTTGTCTTAACATCCCATAATAGTTGTGGTTGCTGTCATAATATCACATAGTTGTACTATGACTAAAGCTTATTATTACATCACATTATAGGCATTTAGTAGACGCTCTTATCCAGAGCGATGTACAACATACCCAGAGCAGCCTGGGGAGCAGTTGGAGGTTAGGTGACTTGTTCAAGGGCACTTCAGCCATTCCTGCTGCTCCAGGGAATCGAACCAGTGACCTTATGAACCCAAAGCTGCACCCAAACATTGAATGCACTAATCTGGGGTGTGCTTCCCAAAAGCATCGTAGCACAAAGATCATCGTTAAATGGTAGAGCGAACATCACGATGAACACTCTCTCCTAGTTAAGATGCTCTTAGCGTTAAGAGGCTTTTGGGAAACCCGCCCCTGATTAGTCAGAAGGTGTTGATTCATTTTCTCAGACAGTAGTTTTGCCTGAAAGATTTATATCAATGTGCTTGTTCTAATACATTATTGTTTCTATAGTTAGGCTTTTTTTTTCCTTTTTTATCAGACATCTAGTTTTTAGGTTTGTTTACCTGACATGTTTCGACGTACGACTGTCGTCTTCCTCAGAGTGTCACCGGATGTTATTGGTGACGCATCTTTTATCAGCTGATGTTTCCGAAGGCGTGGCCTTCCTGTCTGGTTTGACAGGTCGGTCACGCCTTCTACTGTCTGTTCGTCCCCTGCAAGATGGCACTCCAGGTATGGGAGAGCATGTATGCTCCCTCATCCTGGTTGATGGTCCTCGGACTTCCTTTCGGATCTCCATGGCCTCCCTGATCCAGCGCTGATGTTTATTATCTTCTGTGCGGATGACTCTGGCATTCCCCCAGTCCATAATGTGATTTTCCCTTTTGCAGTGATCTGTTATGGCTGACTTATAATTTTCCTGTTGTGCCTTTTCTTTTATTGTTCAGGTTTGTCTTGTAGCTGTCTCCTTTTCGCACTCTTTCTTATGTTCATTTTTTCTTGTGTTGAAACTCCTTCCTGTCTCCCCGATGTAAGTTTTATTGCATAATTGGCATGGAATCTCATGTATGGTGTTGCATTTGTTTTCCGGATGTATTCTGTCTTATTCCCCTGATGTATGGTAATGTCACTACTCCCCTGTTTTCTTGTTTGTTGGTTTGTTTTTTCTCTTTCTTCTGTGTTTTATTGTTTTTAACCTGTTCCGCCCCTTTTGATATTGCCCATTGTGGATATTGACATGCCTTCAGTGCGTGTTGTATATGGACCATCAACCGGGATGAGGGAGCATACATGCTCTCCCATACCTGGAGTGCCATCTTGCAGGGGACGAACAGACAGTAGAAGGCGTGACCGACCTGTCAAACCAAACAGGAAGGCCACGCCTTCGGAAACATCAGCTGATAAAAGATGCGTCACCAATAACATCCAGTGACACTCTGAGGAAGACAACAGTCGTACGTCGAAACATGTCAGGTAAACAAACCTAAAAACTAGATGTCTGATAAAAAAGAAAAAAAACTAACTATATTTAATATATGACATAATGAACGTAATTGAAAGATTATTGTTTCTATAGTAACAACTTACACAGGAATTTGTATGACAAATAAACTGATTTTTTTTGTGTGTGCGTGTGTGTGTGTGTGTGTGTGAAAAACTGAGTTTTCTGAGAAGTGATGTTTACCGAACGTTTTTGAAAGGAGTCTCCATTATCAGCGATTTGTAACAGTCATATGGTTGCACGAAGATATGAAGTTTATCTTAGAGTGAGTATTAGGGTGCATCAGTTGCCCTCACTTTCATAAAATCTGATGCGTTTTTGTTTGGGTGTTCCTTTTCACCAATAAAGACATCCTGTAAAATTTTTTGACCATATTCAAAAGTCTAATGGTGGCACCATGAGGTTCATTTTTTGCCAAAAAATGCTTATTTTATGTTTTCGCGTAAGGTTTGAATCACAATGTTGGACTCCATTTATTGATTTCTTGTGAGCCAGAGATCATGTTAAGAACCTTTGCAAGGGATTGAGAAGCATTAATGTGATTCATAATACATTTGTATTGTTTAAAAGTAGTTGAACAATGATTCAATGAGCAGCTAAAACTCAAACTGTGCTTGATAATATATTTAGAATATGTACTAAAAATGTGTATCTAAGATATTTGGTATACTCTATAAGCTGCCATAATGTTTCATGAAAAGTGATCGAAATTTTGTCATAAAAGTCATAAAATAGCAGCTTTTTCCATAACTTTGAGCTCCTGGTGCCACCATTAAACTTTTGAATTTTGTCAAAATATTTCGCCCAGTGTGTTTTCTTACCAAAAGGAACATAAAAACAAAAATGCATCATGATCGGAGGAACTTTTCATTTTTAGGGGGCAACTGATGCACCCTAGTTTCACTTCATTCACAAGTGAATGAAGTGAATGAGTGAAAATATTTTCAACACGAGAAGATAAACTTCATATCTTCATGCAAACATGTAATGTTCTTTATATTATATGGACACACCAAGAAAAAAAAAAATGTACAAGTTAATCAAAAGAATTTTATTTTTGAACTGGTTCGCCATTTTGACAACGCACGTCTAGTCAGCAGGAAAGAACACTGGGAGTGACGTCATCGGAGTGAAATATTGGGAATTATTATACACACAGGACACTTTTTCGATGGAATAAAAACATGTATTCCATTCCCTTCTTGTGGGTTTCAATCATTTGGTTTGATAGCATGCAGTATTGTTAGCATATCGCTTATCTTACGTGTATTACGTCACTCTACACGATGGAGAATGAGCGTTGAATATGGTTTACGATATTGCATGGTTGTCAAGACAACATGACAGCACACATCAGAGCTCATGCAAATATCCAATGACAAAACTTTTCTGCTGTGCACACGCAGAACCATTTCTTTGTTCGCTGGGAAAGAGAAAGACTAGGCTAATCCAGTGCTAGGATTAGCTATGCTATAATTAAGCACTAAATAAATACACTGTAAACTGAAACTAAAGACACATTGAACACTTGAAAGGCTACCAAAACTTCATTAGATATTCTTCACACATATTTACAAGGGAAAAACATACAAAAGGACATCGAAAAACTGGAAAAGAGGCACGTCGGAGATGTAAAACTTCCGCGCTAGTGAGTGACTGTGACAGTTTGTAAACAAACATGGCCGCCAGGTTTGCTTTGTTAAATACAGAAGGTTTTGAGAGAATTTTGGCTGCCAGGTCGTTCTGTTGTGTGTAGTTGTCGAACTAAGTAAATTACACGGGGAAATGAATACTCAAGTCTGAGTGGAAAAATACTGTAGCGAGTGTGCAGCGTGGAAGAAGAGTCTGGAGACAGAAATCTTAGTTTCTCGGTCGTTAGCCTTTGCTACTTGCTCTCGATAGCACTGGTTTGACTGCTTTATTAGCATTCGCCAACACTACTGATGAATCCTACACCGGCTGGAAGGTGACTTCACTGCTGCGCTGACTGTGCCGACTCACAGTTAAGCTCGCATTGGCCTTCGAGAATGCTGATATGAACAGAGTGTGTATGTATAATAATAATGATAATATTGGCTGGCTTATTTTTGTGGTCTATCAGATATATTCCATTCAGCTACTCGTCTTCAACTCGCTCAATATCATGCTAACTGAATGGAATATATCTGATATACCACTCAAAGTCAGGCAATATTATTTAAATACATCACTCAGATCCGCGACATGGGGCAGCACGGTGGTGTAGTGGTTAGCGCTGTCGCCTCACAGCAAGAAGGTCCGGGTTCGAGCCCCGTGGCCGGCGAGGGCCTTTCTGTGCGGAGTTTGCATGTTCTCCCCATGTCCGCGTGGGTTTCCTCCGGGTGCTCCGGTTTCCCCCAAAGACATGCAGGTTAGGTTAACTGGTGACTCTAAATTGACCGTAGGTTTGAATGTGAATGGTTGTCTGTGTCTATATGTCAGCCCTGTGATGACCTGGCGACTTGTCCAGGGTGTACCCCGCCTTTCGCCCGTAGTCAGCTGGGATAGGCTCCAGCTTGCCTGCGACCCTGTAGAACAGGATAAAGCGGCTAGAGATAATGAGATGAGATGAGATCCGCGATGTAGTCCGTATGAAAAATGCAAGTTTTTCAACACGAGAAGATAAACTTTATATCTTCAAGCCAACGTGAGTTTCTTTTTATTATAACAGACACATTCACAAACAAAAAGTGCCCAAATTTATCAAAACAGTTTATCGATTTCCTTATGAGTAACATATAGAGATTAATGTCATGGTTTTGGTTCTCCATGTCCCAGATGTAGTTCGTATGAAAAATTCTAGTGGGGTATTTCCCAGTAAAACACTCATGTCCATATAATATAAAGTTTCACGACACTGAAAAGTCTTCTGGAGGGATGTTGTCATGCTGAGCTGTATTTTCTGTCTTAGTAACTTCAAGTGAGAGAACAAAAGAGAGGCTGGTGTGAGAACGCCTGTTTACAGCTGCTATAACAAGAGCTAACTCGTCTCGCAGACACCCCACAGAATGGATAAAATGTACAATGTGTTAATTAATTTAAGAATAACAATGGAATCGCTGGCAAACTGCTGTGGTGCAAGAGGAATAAAACACTTCGAGACATGCCGTTATTGGAAAATAAACTCGGGGTCCGCTTTGCATCGGGCTGCATCACACCAGCCTGTCGTTGTTTATTTTCCTACGGTATCACATCACACCCTGAAAGTTAGTACAAATCCCTGCAGAACTGCATAAGCATAATAGAAGAAACATAGCTATATTAAGTTTATTCAGTCCGTCACATTATGCCAGACTGCCCCCGCTGTTTTTATTTTGGTGTTGCATCGTATTCATTTCCAAGCAATTGGCTTACCTTTCTGAACCCCTGGTTGTTAAAATCCTCGTATAGAGAATGGTGACGTTTTCCGAGCATGCTGGCATTCCCATTGGTTATGGTACCGCAGCCCAGGTTTGCCATGTCCACGGTGTCTGACGTTCCCGTCTCCTTTTCTCGCTTCTCTTGCTCTGGATGTTCTGGTCCAGCTGGAGGTTCAGGTCCACCCACAGTGGAGGCAGTTATAGGGGAAAAGTGCTGCAAGGGTTCAGGGGGTTCCGGTCTGGTGCATAGGTCATGCATCGCTCCCTCTCACTGCACGTTAAGTAAAGCAGGGTGGTCAGTACTGCCACAGAAGGAACACATTAAATAGCAAGGCAACAGGAAGGCAGCGTTGGAGCTTCATTCAAGGCTGATACTGAGATGATTACGACGATCAATGCTGTCAAGTCTCTCTTTTTTTTCCTTCAACGCCAATCGACAGGGTAGAACAGAACGACATGAAACGCAATACGGGTCCTTAAAAAAAAAACCCCAAAAAACCAAGCGAGTGACCCAGCATTGGCTGACTTTGGAGTTTGACGTAAAAGGATCAGTTCATATGCAATGCACATGCACAGCTTATTAGTTAGATAGTTAGAGAGTAACATTCAGAAGCAAAAATGCACAGTCACAGTATGCACGCGGTCAAGCTATTGCTTATTCATAGAAAAGCAAGAACTGCATAACGTCCGAGTATAATAGCTCTTCTCTTAGACTGTGATGCTAAATTGGACAGGGCGAATCAGTCAACTGTGTCGAATGTCCTTCAGGAACATGCTCACGTGAAAATTGAGGTGATGTTACGCTGAGACAGTTTAGTCCAAGTCAGGATACGTGTGCGATGCTGAAAAGGTTCAGTCCTAAGGATGCAGCTCAGAAGCTGTCTGAAAGATCACGACATCTCTATACGTTCCCATTAGATGAGGGTTCCTGCTGCTTCGCAGGCACAGGATCTTCACAGAATCTGTCAAAAGATTTGGTACACAATGCCTATTTAAAAAATGCTTTCTAAATAAGCTTAATGTACATGTGTACACTATGTATCCTTCTTCTTCTTCTTCTCTCTCTCTCTCTCTCTCTCTCCGTCTTAAAAGCTCCTATTCTGGAGGAAGATAAAACGGCGCAGTCCCCTGCTGCTGCTTCACTGCTGCCTAATCCGTGCTCCTGGAGAGGACATTATATCCAAGAAGATCACGAAAGGAAGAAAGCTCGGCTGAAAAAGCCAGTGCATGTTTGTGTGTATCTATATGATAAAGAGGCAGAATGGGGGTGGGATGGCTGTATTCAGCTCACCAATCACAAGCAGGCAGGCTCCGAGTCAGAGCCAATCAGAACTGTGGAGAAAGCTGGTTTCCATAGAGATGACGCTGGAATGATGTTGGTGCCTATTGATTGCTGAAGAGGCAGCACGGAGGGCTGTGGGACAGGCACACACGAGTGGACATGCACAAACACACACACACACACACACTCTACAGACATGACCATTGAGAGACAATGTTGCCGATGACGTATGGAGACCTGGCAGCTGAATACAACAGTGGGATGAGGACATAACAGGAAATTACATCATGTCATCAACCTCGAACAGACGTTACATCTCTTCTTCTTCTTATACGCAAAAATAGAACTGCCACACAAGATTCACAATAAAACACAGTTAAATAAACATGACAGGCAAGTGTGTGTATGTGTCTAATAAATGACATTTATTAGATCCCAACCAGTTCCCAGGGATTCTACCGAATCACAGACATCATCCTCTTAATTACTTTATTACTTTCCCGAACACACTCCCAAAGCTTAATTTCAGCGATATTAACTCCGTCTAGGAGCCTGTGTGCTTATTTTT
This sequence comes from Neoarius graeffei, assembly GCF_027579695.1. Taxonomy (NCBI): domain Eukaryota; kingdom Metazoa; phylum Chordata; class Actinopteri; order Siluriformes; family Ariidae; genus Neoarius; species Neoarius graeffei. Next base: position 16,484,151 of record NC_083596.1, on the reverse strand, counting down.
ATCTCTAGCGCACACTGTGTGAGAACAGTCAGTGTAATATGATGGTATATACGACTAAGAAATCAGATAATCTTCCAGCACAGGTTATGCCGATATTGCAATAAACTAATATTCCATATTTATCTATCTAGAGGGTAAATATCTTACAACCCCAATTCCATAAATTTGGGACACTGGGTAAAACGTAAATAAAAAACAGAATATGATGATTTGCAAATCATGGAAACCCTATATTTCATTGAAAATAGTACCAAGATTACATATGTTAAAACTGAGAAATTTTATTGTTTTTTGAAAAATATATGCTCATTTTGAATTTGATGTCAGCAACACGTTTCAGAATAGTTGGGACAGGGGCAACAAAAGACTGAAAAAGCTGTGTAATGCTAAACAAAACTAATTAGGTGAATTGCCAATCTTCCAGTAAGCTACAGAATTGACTTTAAAGCATTGCTGCTGGTGTACAAATCTCTAAATGGTACAGGGCCCAATTACCTCTCTGATATGTTGCACCGGCCTAACCCAATCAGATCTACCTGATCGCAGCAGCAAAATTTACTATTAAAACCAGTTGTTAAAACAAAGTGTGGTGAAGCAGCTTTTAGCTACTATGCAGTACAGCTATGGAACCAACTGCCAGAGGACATTAAAAATGCTCCTGCTGTTGGCAGCTTCAAATCTAGGTTAAAGACCAAGCTGTTTTCAGATGCTTTCTGTTAAATAATTAATATTTTTACATTTTTTATAATTTTTACTTTCTCTGCATGTTTTAAATTTACTTTAATTTTATTCTATTTTATTCCGCTGGTTTCTTTTTCTTTTTCTCCTTTTTTCTTTTTGGCATTTTATTATTTTAGTTCTACTGTTGTTTAATTCTTATTATTTTCTTTTAATTCTTTTAATTAATTGTTTTAGATTAAAAATAAAATTATTTTATGTAATTTTATTTCTCTATTGTTTACTGTTTTTGTTTTTGCTTCTGTAAAGCACATTGAACTGCCATTGTGTATGAAATGTGCTATATAAATAAACTTGCCTTGCCTTGCCTTGCCAACAGGTCAGTAACATGACTGGGAATAAAAAAAAGCATCCCAGAGAGGCGGAGTCTCTCAGAAGTAAAGATGACGAGGGGATCACTGGTCTGTGAAAGACTGCGTGGGCAAACCGTGTAACAATTTAAGAATAATGTTCCTCAGTTTAAAACTGCAAATAATTTGTGGATCACATCACCAATGGTACATAATATCATTAAAAGATTCAGAGAATCTGGAGAAATCTCTGTATGCAAGTGACAAGGCTGAAAACTGACACTGGATGCCTGTGATCTTCAGGTCCTCAGGAGACACTGCATTAAAAGCAGACACGTGTCTGTAGTGGAAGTCACTGTATGGGCTCAGAAACACTTCAGAAAACCATCGTCTGTGAAAACAGTTCATTACTGCATCCACAAATGCAGGTTAAAACCAGATATAAACAATATCCAGAAACACCGCCACCTTCTCTGGGCCTGAGCATTTTTACGATGGACTGACGTGAAGTGGAAAATTGTCCTGAGGTCTGATGAATCAAAAGTAGAAATTATTTTTAGAAATCATGGACACCGCGTCCTCCAGGCTAAAGAGGAGAGCGACCATCCGGCTTGTTATCAGTGCACTGTTCAAAACCCAGCATGTGTGATGGTATGAGGGTGCATTAGTGCACATGACATGGGTAGCTTGTACATATAAGAAGGCATCATTAATGCTGAATGATATAAACACATTTCAGAGCAATATGCTGCCATCCAGACAAAATCTTTATCAGGGAAGGCCTTCCTTCTTTCAGCAAGACAATGCCAAACCGCTTTCTACACATATTAAAACTGCATGGGTCCACAGTAAAAGAGTCCGGGTGCTAAACTGGCCTGCCTGCAGTCCAGACCTGTCTCCCATTTAAAACATTAAGCGCATTATGAAGTGCAAAATACGACAAAGGAGACCCCAAACTGTTGAGCAACTGAAATTGTATATCAGGCAAAAATGGGACATTTCTCTTTCAAAACTACAGCAACTGGTTTCCTCAGTTCCCAAACATTTACAGAGTGTTGTTAAAAGTCGAGGTGATGCAACACAGTGGTAAACATGCTCCTGTCCCAACTTTTTCGAAACGTGTTGCTAATATCCAATTCAAAATGAGCATATATTTAAAACAAAAACAATAAAATTTCTGTTTCATCATTTGATATGTTGTCTTTGTACTATTTTCAATGAAATATAGGGTTTCCATGATTTATAAATTAGCGCTTTGTGTTTTTATTTACAGTTTACACAGCGCCCCGACTTTTTTTGGAACTGGGGTTGTACTGGGCCCGGCGCAATGGGCGGGCCTTTGGGGGCCGGGCCTGCCCATTTAGTCACGTGGGCCCGCCCTGTCATAGGCTAGGGCCAACAGCTTAACACAATATTTAAAATAAATAAATAAATAAATCGCAGGCTACTACAATTAAACGCTTTTCTTTTCTTTTTAAAAGGGCATAATATTAAAGAAAAAGTCCTTAATTTAAAATGTGTATACATGACACACTGTTTTCTTAACGTTTCAGCCTGCGCCCATCTCGTCAGCCCTGCGCTGTTATGCACTTGGGGTTTGATTTGCAAACTAAGCACTGGAGGTAAGAAACTGGTTTTGACGTTTCAGTTAACCTACAAAACACATCTGTATTAAAGATTAATGTTGTCATGCTTCACAAAACTAGATTTGAGACATAAAACTTTTAATGCGCATGGTTTCACTTAGAAGGGATTCAGTGACTGCAGTTAGGCTTTGTGCAGGGAGGATGAGTGTGATGTAATCTTCTGTTGCGCACTCTTAATTGTAAATATCAAACTTAATTTGTTGTCAACATTGATCACAATCATCCGTTTGCGCATTCAGTGTTGGGTATTCGGAACGAGTTTACAACATGACTCGTGCGCAAACGGAATACTGCCAACATTCCGTATGAAACGGAATATTCCCTGCAAATGCGCTCAGTGACGGACAATATATAGCAGCGGAACAGGGTGTCTGAAGAGCTCAAAATACACCATTTTAGAGTGCTTTTTTCAAAAATTTCTACCGGGGGAGCATGCCCCCAGACCCCCCTAGTAAAATTAGGTCCGCCGATGCATGCCCACCCCCAGCCAGTGCAATGCCCGGCTACTAGACCGCTTCTGCCACCAGGTCTGGGTTGTACATCCAGCAGCTTTAAATGACCTGTTAGCTAATACATGTCATTCATATGAGGTCATAAATGTATCATTATGTATATTATTCTGAATTTTGGAACATATAGCTGCAAAATAAACATAAAAACGATTGGAAAATGAAATCTGAGATGAGAAACCATTGTGGTATTAAACACAGACACTCGGCTGCGTTCATTACAAGTGCTGACGTATGACCTATGGGAAAGCCGTGGCCTAATAATAATAATAATAATAATAAAGAAGAAGAATAAGCTCAATTTATATAGCACCTTTCTCACACCCAAGGTAGCTTTACAATTAGGGGACCAAAAAAAAAAAGGTCCACCAAGGTTAGACTAATGGTTAGAGAAGCAGCTTTGGGACCAAAAGGTTGCTGGTTTGATTCCCTGGACTAGCAGGAATGTGCCTTTAAGCAAGGCACCAAACCCCAGGCTGCTTTGGGTATGCTGTATGTCACTCTGGATAACAGTGTCTGCTCAATGCCTGTAATGTAATGTAATGCTGACTGTGTCAATGAAATTAAATGAATCGATTTTTATAGGCTGGATTCTAAATACACAAGAGTGACTTCCTCAGCAATAAGTGTAACCAAATACAGTATGTTCAAGTGAATGAAACGCACAGAGCGACTTTATCTGAATGGTTTATTTGATTCAGTTGGGTTTGAGTCAAAGTACAGTACCTGGTAGAACTCCATCCATCCATCCATCCATCCACCCCTCAGTGATCTCCAGAAGCAGTGGAAGGAGGCCAATTCTCTTTAACCACTCACCATGCACAACGCAGGGCTGAAGTACAACAGAACCCTCGCAGTGGCAACAACAGAAAGTAGTACACAGGACTGATCTGCAGTTGGTCTGCTCCTTTCCAATTATATTTATGACGATCAGATCATAAATTAATTTTATATGCTTCATTTTATTCACTGCAAGAAAGCAAGGTCTTCAATCAACATTGAACGGTTGCATATGGTGCATCCGATTCATTTCTCATCGCCTATATGAAAAAATCTATTGCTGCTCCTCTGCAGGAAATAGAAAATGAGATGAAGAAATCATATTTATAGCACTGGCTGTGTCAGAAAGAAGCTTGAGCTGAGGTTAGAGCCATTTCCTTCATAATACTGAGTAATAGGACTGGCCTGTAATGTGTTCGACTCGGGAACTAGAGCAGAGATAAAGGAGCATCAGCATATCGGTTCATATTTGTACAGAATTAAATGCAGGCCACAATATTAACAGGATTAGATTCAGAGATGTTAGGTGAGCTAAAGAGATTAAAGAAGAAAAGTGAAGGACAGAGAAAATTAGATGTGTCTCAGACTGCCTGGACAGACAACTGATATCAGTCTGAGTGATATGCCGTTTTATTTTTTTCACGGTCTGGTTTCCATCAAATCCTGCGCTCTGATTGGCTGGCGAGCGGGTCCGTATCCTACGATACGGACCCCAGTTACGGACCCCGGTTATGGACCTCTGGCGACTCGCTCATTCACAACAACAACAAACATAGTAGCGTTTTTTGTCAACATTTAACTTTTTTTATAAGATTTATTTATAAGATTATCAAAAATCTTATAAATTTTTGCCAGCATTTCTCAGGAGAATAGCATTAATTTTACAGCATGGATAGCGATAATGATAGTGTTCACAGCAAAAGCGAGTTTTACTACCCTGAGGAAGAAGAAATAAAAGAAAACATTTCAGGAGAAAGCTAAAAACCTGTAACTTGCTAATGCCGAGCAAAAACATGGCTGAATCCTGAATGACTCCTATTTGTATAAATAGGGGACTACATAGGCGGCAAAATGTAGTTTTTTCCCTGCCATGGAAGTGCACTTGTATACCGAGGAGGAAGTAATTCGCATTACAGCCGTGAATGAGGATTCAAAATGGCGGCTCGGCTCGGCTCGGTTTTCCCTTTCGGGCGCTCTCGTTTTCTGTTAGAATTTGGTAAAGAAAAAAATAAATATATTACTTACCAGCTTAAGGTCGGTCTGTATGGTGAAATACCGTGACCTCAGCCTTGAATACTGACCTCGGCCCCCAGAGGGCCTCGCTCAGTACTTTCAAGACCTCGGTCACGGTATTTCACGATACGGACCTCGCAGCCAGTAAATAACACACATATATATATATATATATATTAGTGCTGTCAAAAATGTCGCGTTATTAACGCGTTAACTTGACTCAATTTTAATGGCAATAATTTTTTTATCATGAGATTAACGCTCTGTGACATGATGTAGGTTTTTCATAAGCTTTTGAAACTGCCAGGAACTTGCAACAGAGACAAACGATAGCAGCTAGACTGTAATGCCCCGCACAGCCAAAGTTCTCTGTCCTCCTCCCAAAGAACCAGCGCGGGCAGGGCGCGCTAGTAGAGATGGGATTTATGGCTCTTTGATGGGATCCGCATCTTTGTGATCCGTTCTTTGAAAAGAGCCGTTCAAAAGACTGGCTCATTTGGCTCTTTTTAAATATTTATTCAGTTTTAAGAAGACACCGTCTAAAGAAGCCAGGTCCCTCTGAACTGTAAACTCAATGCTATCCCAGAAATCCTTCCTGTAATATGCAAATTTGGCTGCCTCTGATTGGACAGCGCGACGCATCAACAGGCAGAAAGTGTAAAAGTACAAAATGTGTTAAGTGAGCTGAAACAGTAAAGATCAGATTCAATGCAATATTTATCAACGAACAACTTAAACTTAATATAATAGTGTACTTTATATTATAATCAAGCATGTCAAGCCTACCGTCACTGTGTAACCTGTCTCTCTGAGTTGTAGACTAACTCAAGCAGTAGATCACTTCATTCATGGTTCTTTTGCTAGCCCCGGTGTTCGGCTTAGGTTTCACTTTGCAGTGGCTGTGTCAAGATGTGTTATGCTTTGCAATACAAAGCAAGCCCATTCACGTTTTTATGCTGATAAGAGAATTACAATGGTTTTTCATGTGACAAAAATGTGCGATTAAATTGCGATTAATCGCGAGTTAACTATGACAGTCGCGACATTAATCGCGATTAAATATTTTAATCGCTTGACAGCACTAATATATATATATATATATATATATATATATATATATATATATATATATATATATACTGGGTGCGATTTGCTGGGGGGGATCATCCTCCCCTCTGGTTTTTATCTCTGCTGAAAAAAAATCCTCGGGGACAACCCCGTCAATAAAACAAACAAACCAAAAAAAAAGTTGACATGACAGGCATGTTGTGACACAGTTTTCTATGGTCTACATTGCACTCACTTTCAAAATGACCCGAAGTGGCAGCTTTGATGTTCATGAACGTCCCCAGCAAATAGATACATTGTAGATAATAACAATATCTTTGCGTTCTATGCAGGGATGCAAAAAGTGCACCTTTTGGCGGATGCCGCCTTTTTCACGGCCGATTTTTTTTTTTTTGGGGGGGGGTTTGGAGTGTCTGATTATAATTTCAAAGTAAATTCTGTATTAAAATTACTAAATAAGCAAATCCGTTACAGTCCATGAAACAGGAAGTATAAGGATGAGAAAAAAACAGTTTAAATCAGAAAGCTGCGCACAATGTGAACTGCGCCATCAGAGCAAACTGTTCATTTAGTATTCATGTATTTTAGTGATTTTCGAGTCACTGTCCATCTAATCTGGAGGGAGAGAAACATCACAGCAACGCAACAAGCAATGCGAACTTTGTTGTGTTAGTGTTTGTGTATTTAGTCAGAGAGATAGGAAGATGAATTTACTATCTCTGGTTTAGTGTTCGTTTTCATTTAGTGTTATTCATTTGATATCATTGGATGTTACTGAGCTGTTAGCCTATTGTTACCTTAATTTTGTGATGTTTCATGATTAAAAAAAAAAAAAAAACATCCCCCCTTCTGTTTTTTTGACAAATTGCACCCTGTGTATATACACACACGAGTGTTTTACTGGGAAATACGCCACTCGTATTTTTCATCCGTGCTACATCCGGGACATGGAGAACCCAAACCGTGACATGTCACTAGTGAGGAAATCGATGAATTGTTTTGATAAATTGGGGTACATTTTGTTTGTGAATGTGTCTATATAATTAAAAGAAAATCACACATTGGCTTGAAGATATGAAGTTTATCTTCTTGCATTGAAAAACTTGCATTTTTCATACAAAATACAGTACATCGTGGATCTGAGTGACATATTTAAATCTTATTAAATGGCTTTGAGTGGTCTCATCTCATCTCATTATCTCTAGCCGCTTTATCCTGGTCTACAGGGTTGCAGGCACCTATCCCAGCTGACTACGGGTGAAAGGCGGGGTACACCCTGGACAAGTCGCCAGGTCATCGCAGGGTCGACACATAGACACAGACAACCATTCACACTCACATTCACACCTACGGTCAATTTAGAGTCACCAGTTAACCTAACCTGCATGTCTTTGGACTGTGGGGGAAACCAGAGCACCCGGAGGAAACCCACGCGGACACGGGGAGAACATGCAAACTCCACACAGAAAGGCCCTCGCCGGCCACGGGGCTCGAACCCGGACCTTCTTGCTGTGAGGCGACAGCGCTAACCACTACACCACCGTGCTGCCCGGCTTTTGTTTTATGTGCCAAAACAAACATGCAGTCAGATCTAGATGCGAACCTGCAGGTAATATCACAGAGCCATTACTGTCCTCACTCTCTTCGAGACCTTGCCAAAAGCCAAGGTCCAGTTAGAATGTGACCTCCAAAGCATGAATGGAAAACACACTATGGATCATAAATACTGCTTTGTTTTCAGTTTACCCTTCATACCACGCTTTCAGCAGTTCTTTCAAGGACAGGAGCAGTAAAAAAAAAAAAAAAAGGACGAAAGACTGTGAAACAAAGGAAGACAGAAAACAGTGACTTGAATTAAACAGAAGCAGGCATCTGGCTAAAGAAAAAGCCAGTCTGATAAAGAGAGAAGAATCGCTGACTGCCATACAAAACAGGAACAAAATTCAGAGGGATGCAAAATAAATCTTCAGTGCACTTCAAAGAATCAGCTAATCTTACACACGCTCAAGCATACAATTTTGGAAATATCATAGTAGGAAACGCCCCCTCCCGCTACCCACCCACCAGAAATGCTGTTTTTTTTGTTTCAAAGGCAATACACTAAACCCCTATTTTAAAGATTATGTGAAATTTTCCCAAGGAGAAGCTGCAATAATGTAATTGTGGGCAAGCACCATGTCTCCGCAAAGCAGGAAAGGAAAACATTAATCTTAAAGCCTGTAGTTTCTGCTTTCGTGCATGCACAAAGAAGTTGCTTCAAAATGTGGAACAAATATGGATTTTATCAATCATGGAACACCTTTTCACTGCTGTCTCATGCCAGTTTTGAGGATGATAGAGGGAGGGGGCTCCCAGCATGACCTAGTTATGCCACCATCCGCACCATCTCCCCAAAATCAAAAGACACACACAGAGACTCCCACTCCCAAGCCCTAACGAACCCAACCCTCGCGAGACTGAGATTTCAGACGAGTCCTGAATAATGCTTTCCAGTACGCAAAACACAGGGACAGACAAGACAAGCACGTCTGCCTGTCTCTACCTGATGCAATTCAGACGAGAACTTGTGATGTGACGTAAACAAACCAAGCTGAATGAAACTTCTGAATTTAAGGCAATTATTGTTCATCAAAACAGAAAGAAAATTAAAAACAAGGATAACTTTTACACAGATTAAGGTTTTAATTGCATATATTTTAAATGCTATAATTGCTAATAATAATTATAATTGCTATAGATAGGCATGTAACGATGTATCTTCTTCTTTCGGCTGCTCCCATTAGCGGTCGCCACAGTGGATCTGCTCCGCATATTTGATTTGGCATAGGTTTTACACCGGATGTTCTTCCTGATGCAACCCTCCCCAATCTATCCAGGCTTGGGACTGGCACAAAATATGCACTGGCTTGGACAACACCACTGGCTGGGTATTTTTTTACTAAATCTGCATGTCCTTGAACTGTGGGGGAAACCCACACAGACATGGGTAGAACATATAAACTCTACACAAAAAGGCCCCCATTGGCCATGGGGTTCGAACCCAAAACCTTCTTGCTGTGAGGCGACAGTGCACTACCGTGTAACGATATATCATGCGACGATAAACTGCAATACAACTTTATGACAATTTGAATCGGTAAAATTTAAAAAAATATTCATTATTATTATTGGGTGGCACGGTGGTGTAGTGGTTAGCGCTGTCGCCTCACAGCAAGAAGGTCCGGGTTCGAGCCCCGTGGCCGGCGAGGGCCCCTCTGTGCGGAGTTTGCATGTTCTCCCCGTGTCCGCGTGGGTTTCCTCCCGGTGCTCCGGTTTCCCCCAAAGACATGCAGGTTAGGTTAACTGGTGACTCTAAATTGACCGTAGGTGTGAATGTGAGTGTGAATGGTTGTCTGTGTCTATGTGTCAGCCCTGTGATGACCTGGCGACTTGTCCAGGGTGTACCCCGCCTTTCGCCCGTAGTCAGCTGGGATAGGCTCCAGCTTGCCTGCGACCCTGTAGAACAAGATAAAGCGGCTAGAGATAATGAGCTTAGATTATTATTAGGCTGCATAATCTCGTAGTTTTCTCAAACTGTAATTATGTTGTTTAGACAGTAGAGTGGAGGGATAATAATGTACAAATGTGGGAATAAGCGTGACATCACCCTAGACGGAAGTAACACAGCTCTAATGCTACGAAAACACACGCACAGGAAGAAAAAAACAGATATAAAATGAGAAAGAGCTGTTGTGAGACTGATGGGACAAATAAATTGAACAAGAAATCAGAGCTCTCTTTTTACAGACTGCTGAAAGCTAAAGAAAAGAGAAGCAAATGCAGGTAGTACAAATGGACATCAGTTTATTAAGAAAAGACCTATTTGTTATTAACATTTTTTCATTTTTAATAAAATGAATATTTTAGTGAAAAGGCTATTGTATTTTACTCCAGCCTTTACAAATGTGGGTCAATAATTATTGTTGGTTATGAAGAAAATGAAAGATTTATTTTTTAATTTAACAAAAGGAATATTTAAGTTGATAAAGAACAAAGGTTGCATTTTTTGTGTAATAAAATTTCCTTCTTTTTTTTTAAATATTGTGGGATATTTCCTAGAGATACACATGGCCATTTTATTAGGTACACCCATCCACCTGCTCTTTTCTGCAGTTCTCTAATCAACCAATCCCTTGACAGCAGCGCAACGCATAAACTCATGCAGATACAAATCAAGAGCTTCAATGTTCACTTCAAACATCAGAACGGGAAAAATTGTGATCTCAAAGTGTGACTTTCACTGTGGCACTGTGGGTGTTGGTTTGAGCCAGATGGACTAGTTTGAGTATTTCAGAAACTGCTGATCTCCTGGGGTTTCTCATACACAACAGTCTTGGGCGGCACGGTGGTGTAAGTGGTTAGCACGATCATCTCACAGCAAGAAGGTTCTGGGTTCGAACCCAGCAGCCGGCGAGGGCCTTTCTGTGTGGAGTTTGCATGTTGTCTGTGCGGGTTTCCTCCGGGTGCTCTGGTTTCCCCCACAATCCAAAGGTTAATATGGGACGGCCTTGGGCTGAGGTGCCCTTGAGCGAGGCACCTAACTCCCAACTGCTCCCTGGGTGCCATTAGCACGGCTGCCCACTGCTCTGGGTATGTGTGTATGCTCATTGCTCACGTGTGTGTGTGTGTGTTCACTGCTTCAGATGGGTTAAATGCAGAGAGGATATTTCACAAGTGTGTGATGAATAAAGTTGTGCTTTCTTTCTATAGAGTTACACAGAATGGTGCAAAAAACATTGAGCGAGTGAGCGACAGTTCTGTGGGTGGAAACAAAACACCTTGTTGATAAGAGAGGTCGGAGGAAAATGGCCAGATTGGTTCGAGCTGCCAGGAAGGATATGGCAACTCATAGCAACTCTTTACAACCGTGGTGAGCAGAAAAGCATCTCAGCATACAACAACAGAAGACTACATTGGGTTCCACTCACTCCTGCAGCCAAGAACAGGGATCTTAGAATCAAGAACAAGTTCCTATTAAAGTGGCCGGGGAGTGTACTGTATATATTGAATCAAATTGAATCATGAACTGGGTGAATTGTTACATGCCTAGTTATAGACTAACATGCGATGGTAAGTTTTCTATGATCATGTCAGCTGTGGACCATGCGTCATTTTATTTATTTGCCATATTTTATCTGCTGCCTTTTTTAAAATTTATTTATTTACTTATTTTTTTCTTTTACTTTGTTACTGGCAACAGGCCTGCCATTGTATATTGTACATAATACGCTGTTTCCACCCCCCCCCCCATTTTTGTGATTTTATTAACCCCGCCGACAGTAGTCAGAGGGGTTATTATTTTCACCTGCGTCAGTCTGTGTGTGTGTGTGTATCTGTCTGTCTGTCTGTCTGTCTGTGTGTCTGCAAGATATCTCAAGAACCAATGGATCGATTTGGACCAAATTTTGTACGTGTTGCCAATCACCCAGGAAGGAAACCATTCAATTTTGGAGGTCAAAGGTCAAGGTCATGGCAGAACTTCGAAATTTTCGCCCAATGTATTTTAATAGGGAAAAGGCGGGGTTTGCACTCGTTAGAGTGTCCCTGTCTAGTTCTTTTTGTGATTTTATTTTCTTGCTCTTTTAATGTACCGCTCTTCGCCCTTCTAATTGCCCTTCGGGGATAAATAAAGTTTTGTCTAATTCTAAGTCTAAGGACCGAGAGGAGGCAGATAGAACCAGCAGGTAACATGTGATGAGTCTCACCTGTGTCATATTACCACCAATTTATTTATGTTGTGTGTCTCTTGTGTTCTCTCAGGGAGAAACCAGTAACCAGAGAGAGAGAGAGAGAGAGAGAGAGAGAGACACAAACAAACAGCCAGCCCAGCCCAACAACTCCGTGTGTGTGCACAGTGTAAAAGAAAGTTGCTGAAAAGCAAAAGCAAGCAAAATAAAATGAACTTTGAGTTGTCACAAGCTTGTCTCCCATTTCCTTATTTCCTCCAAACTGTGAAAGTGTTACAGATCATGTTATTGGATGAAGAATATACTTATATGCAACAAAAAAAAAGGAGATCACAAGTTCAAATCCCACCCATGCCACAGCTATCCATGGCTGGGAGTCCAAGACAGCAAAACTGGCCATGCTGTCTGGGTGGAAGGGATGGTGTTATTCATTCCCATGTCAATCAGAGAGAAACTGACCAATCACAGGTGCTGGTGAACTTGTGTATGTGGAACAGGGTGGACAGCCGTTTCCTACGTACAAGCGTGTTCTGCTGCCCTCTGACGTAGCATGACTGGCAGGTTGAAAAAAGATGCAATGGCTGGTTTCACATATCTCATGCTAGCTTTTGCCGTCTCTTGTTGGTAACTGTAGGCTAGTAAAGCCTCGGTCACAACCGGCCGTACGTGCTCCTACGGCCGGTCTACGTGCAAAAAATGCAAGAAACGCACAGAGGGCGTGCGTGTGACGTGCTGATTTTCGAGCCGTAGACTGGCCGCAGAGGTTCTTTGTCATGTCAAACAAACTCTACGGGCGCTTACGTTTTTTTCAGGTTGCAAGACAAACTTACGGCCAACGTGCGTCTTTCTCCACGAACAAAAAAAACGCAGCGATTTGGGAAACGCCAAAAATCGCACGGCCAAAAAATCGTACGTCCGGTTGTGACCTAGGCTTAAGTAAACTATTTCATGGGTGGAAATTGACAAATGACCAAAGTGGGAGGGAACAAAAGAAAAAAGGCATGTATGCATGTAAACTGGCTCTTTATCACGAATGTAGCTATTACGATGACGGCTAATTTAACCAGCTTGAAGGATTGCTCAGTTTCTTTAAATTACTGTTATTTTCTTTTTCCTTCTAATGTGCTTCCAGTAAAGCCCATTAGAACAACAACCACCACATTTTTCACAGACTATTACAGAACTACAGTGGATATAAAAAGTATACACACCCCGTTAAAATGATAGGTTTTTCTGATGTAAAAAAAAAAAATGAGATCACGAGAAATAATTTCAAAACTTTTCCCACCTTTAATGTGACCTATAACCTGTACAATTCAGTTGAAAAACAAACAAATCTGTTAGGGGGAAAAACATAAAAAAAATTAAAAACGCCGGTTGCATAAGTGTGCACACCCTTAAACTAATACTTTGTTGAAGCATCTTTTGATTTAATTACAGCATTCAGTCTTTTTGGCTTCGCACCTGCCATCAATGAAAATGACTCTGATTAACCCCAAATAAACTTGCAGTGAATAAAGTGCATGAATGTCCATCACTATATCCAGTATTTATTCTATTCACTGGATATGAGCAATTGCGCGCTCTGATTGGCTACTCTACTACTAGGCTATCAGCTCATATAGAGGGCTACCGCATGACGTCACCGCGCCGCGAGATTTTGTTAGGCGCCATATTGGAAGACCAAGTACATGCACTCACAATATAAAACAAAGTACGAGCGAGAGTAAAGTGACACGATGGCTGATAATTCGGGTTATGTGAGTACATTACCAGTTGCAGAAAGGCCACGGTATGTGGAGAAACTGGCTGTGATTGATGGGTTTGACCCATATGATAAGACTCAGAAAAAAATTATGTGAATCCAAGCACACAGTTTAACGCAAAAGTTCGTTTATATCCCGACCTTGTCAGCTGTCAGATTTATGTTAATGGACCCGGTAAGCTGGTAAATAATATATTTTTTTTTCTTTACCAAATTCTAACAGAAAACGAGAGTGCCCGAAAGGGAAAACCGAGCCGAGCCGCCTCACGGCTGTAATGCAAATTGCTTTCCTCCTCGGTATACAAGTGCGCTTCCATGGCAGGGAAAAAGAAACTACATTCTGCCGCCTATGTAGTCCCCAATTTAAACAAATAGGAGTCATTCAGGATTCAGCCATGTTTTTGCTCCATGTTTTTACTTGACCAAAGTTATACAGTATTATGAGCTTTAAATTGCATAAATAAAACCATTTGGTAAAACTTTGAAGAAGGGATTGTACTGGTTTAAAGTTTTTACCTAACGTTTTCATGTCGACTCCAATTAATACACTAGTAGAATCGATGACTAGTTTAGTAGGCCAAAACTTTTTTCAATTTTTGACTGTACCAGCCTGAAAAAACTTGCGACAGTCAAATGGAAAAAAAGCAAGCTGGTCATGTTGTACTGGACTAATCTATGACTGATGAGTATAGTAAGTGATACTAGTACTGATACAATAAAACAGACGACTGTAATCTGGTAGGCAGCACGATTTATATTATTTCTCCGTGTCAGATACATAAGGAGGACCGGACACCAATTCTGCCATCTGTTTGGTACCCAGACATTGTAAACTATTTGTTGTTTACGCCCAGTGCCTACACTGCTGATGACTTGAAAGCCTACAAAGGGCTACAGGCTTACAATTATGTTGTTAGTGGCTTGGTTCGTGATATTACAGCTGTTATTAAGAATAACCTACACATAGTTATGGCCAAGGTAATCTTGTTGATATTTATCTTTTAATAATATATCTTTTCAGTTGAAAAATTAATACTTTTTGTTACTATTAAGGTATCCATAATTTAGGTTAATTTATCCAAATTATACATATGTATTTATGATATATGCCTACACAACAACTATGCTTTATTTATATAATAGGAGGGAGAGCAAGCCCCAAACCATCCTAAATTATTATTATTATTATTATTAAATTGTAGAAGTCTGGGAGGCTTGCTCCTCATACAGTTATCAACTTGAGGCCAATTTAGCATGTTTTAAATCTGAATTTCTTGCGTTTGCTTACCTCAAAGTGTCCGCAGATCATGCACAGACTTATCCATTATATCCACAGTTTTTTGCCAAGTCTCTCACAGGTTTCTTTCAAGTCTACTGTTGGGCCAATAAATCATAAATAAAACAGCTCAGATTTGTTTGTTTAAGTCGTTTGCCACTCCACTTTATTCTCGTGGGTTCACATACCGCTGCCGTTATTTCCCCCTAATCACGAGTTTGTTGGTCTTCCAAAATGGCGCAGGGTCTGTTTACTTCCGGTTTCGGGTGACGTCAGTGAAAGGGGTCTATACCGTGAGTAGAGAAGAACAAAATGGTGGAGCGTGTTGCTGAACCAACCAAGGATGAAATAAAAACTCTACTCGAAAACAAACATCCTCCAAGAAATACAAACAAGAGTGCTCTGAGGGCATGATATCCCCCGCTGGCAACTATGCCATAACTCTGGTAAAATGCGACTGAATTGAATGAAATTGCAATATGTGTATTACCAATATATAAGTTTTGTGAAATTCCTCTGAAAATTGTGAGAGGAGTTGATTTCAGAAGGTGAGCACCCTTCCTGGGATGGACGGACGGACGGAAATCACCACGACATAATCCCACTTCGGAACTTTCGGCCAGCGGGGGATTAAAAAAACAACACTTTCACTCACCGTCTGGTTTCTCACAACAAAAAGGTTTTTCTCAAAACATTCAATCCATAACACAGATAAGGTGTGATGTCCTGTGTCTGGTTGGAATCTCATCGCATCGTTCCTGTAGAGGACGGCCCCATATGGACAGTTGAAAGTCATACTTGGAAGACGCTCTGGACACTTACAGTTATGCTTTTATGGCTGAGGACTACAGTTGTCTTGCTAACTTTAGGACTGCAGTTGTCATGAACAGTTTTGCACTCAAGTTTCCATCAATGAAGAGTTTATAACATCAACGAAACTGACTTCATGTTAAAACTGTTAATGTTATAGTCATGTTGTCTGTTGTTGCCCAAATGAGGATGGGTTCCCTTTTGAGTCTGGTTCCTCTCGAGGTTTCTTCCTCATGTCGTCTGAGGGAGTTTTTCCTTGCCACCGTCACCACAGGCTTGCTCATTGGGGATAGATTAGGGATAAAATTAGCTCATGTTTTAAGTCGTTCAAATTCTGTAAAGCTGCTTTGCGGCAATGTTTATTGTTAAAAGCGCTATACGAATAAACTTGATTTGACTTGATAAGGATGTTACTATGGACAGACACACACTGTTTCTCCATCAGGCAGAGGATTACACATATTCTGAAATAAATGAAACAAAGAAAAATGAATGTGAATCATTTAAAATTATGATTTTTGCCTCCTCGTGATTTTCTGCTTGTAAGAGACATTTCAGGATTGTTTTTATACACCATTTCTTTTAAATTATTATGATGCTTAATGTTGCGTAATAAAAATACTATGACGTGTTTGTTATTAAAATAATTATGTCAAAAATTAATGTCATGCACAGACTGTTAATTCAATATACGGAGTACTCAGTTACTCATTTTTTAATGTGTTTATATTTATTCGATGACAAAATTACCTTTAAAAAACCCTCATTAGATTGTAATGTGTTATTAACTGCTTCAGGGTTTTTTTTTTTTAATGTTATGTCTGTCCAAGTACAATTAATAACCTGATTACTGAACCAGAATGCGGTTAGTTTATATTTTAATACTGCCCAAATCAAATAATAATCAGATTATTATTGCTGACTCAAAAGCACTGACTGATTATTGTGCACATACAGCAACAAGTGAAACAAAGATGGCGTGTTAGATGGTATCGCTATTAATGAACTGAATACTTCATGTACTTTAGCCTTCTGTAGCAAGAGGAGCAGCCTGGCGCAACCGCACTACCTTCTATAACAAAACACTCACTGTCAGTATCACAAGTCTTACATCGTTAGCTGTCTGTAAACCAAAACATGTCGAGATTATTTCCAGCATAAAGCACCATTTTCGCCAATTATGTCTCGGAAATCATTTAACATGCCTGTTGTTAGGGCTTTATTAAAATGGTGACGAAAAACTCCATCCATCAATGCAACATGAGAGCCAAGTGTTGATAGAGAGAAAGGGAGAGTGAGACAGAGAGGGCAGAAACAAGATATAACCATAACCTGTGATACAACTGCTCCTGAATCAAGCTTTTCGACCAATGGGTTCTTGAATCGGTTCCTTTCGGGATTCTTTGACCCTTGGTGCCTGCTAGCGAACCAGCTTTAAGCAGAATCACTGTAATCCAGGATGTGTCATGAATGGAGGGTGTTGCATAATTCACAACAGGAGTAAACAGTAGCAGCAAGATGGTGGAGTGCATTGATTACCTGCAAGCTTTTGTTCTGTTACTGCAGATATTTGTTTTATTCCATTGTTTCCTGTAGATGTCTCCTTTTCCATTGTCTTCTCCATTACTGCGCTCTCCTTCCTCTCCAAACTAACTAAGTGTTTCCCCTACCATTATATGGCTGGGTTTCACGTGACGTCACATCCGCCTCATTAGTTATTCAAAACTTTAGCTGGTGGTCTACCAAAGCTCAGTTGACAAAGCATTTATATGAAGAAGGTGCATTGCTCGCATGAAAAATGCCTTACGCTTGCGTCGTTTTAGGTTGTTTGAATCGATCAAACAGTGAAACTGATAAAAGTTTCTTCAGGGTTCCCCGTGAACTAATAAAAAAGGGTGAACGAACACGGGATTTCACAAAAAGACGTCGAGAAAGGCGGCTTTTGAACCTCTCACTGAAATCGAAGGGAGCCGAGTCGAAGCATGCTGGAGTTTGCAATGATCACTTGGTGAAAGGTTTGTATCTCCCTGTCAGCTATGTCCTTGGTGTTTTCCAAGTACTTTTCTTGTCGTTATTTTACAGTACGTTTTTTAGTCACAAAACGCTAAAGTCCCCAGTTGTTTCTTTGTTTACTCCTCACAAAGTCCATACGCATGAAGGTCGCGACAAAATTATTCCCCAGCCGTACAGTTACAGTACAATGCGCCGTGATCACTTCTCCGTCTTGTTTAACTAAGATCCAGGTCTTTAAAGGGCTTTCTGATGATCTTTGTGAATGATTTACCTGAGAGATAAGAGCCAACACAAGTGAGAATCAAGCAAACTGTTTGTTTACACTTCAACTTGCAGCGATTCGTTGTAAAGATGCAAACGAAAAACTTTAAAACAAAACAAAACATAGTAACACGGGCAAAAACAATTCAGGATTCATTCGGCAGTGACTTGATACCGAGGTCCTTTACCCAGCCACATACAAAAAAGTCATAAGCCTCCATACTCTTCCACGCTTTCATCTGTTTTGCGGTGTAGAAGGACGTCTGCAACACCAGATAGTTCGAGATGTTGGGGAACTCGACTGAAGGGTAGTTTTCGAGATCGTATGACAAATCCTTCTTTCCCAGACGGTAGGGGTCGATTCCATTGCACATAGCAATCTTCTGAATATATCTAAAGCGAGCAGCGGCTTCTAGATTACGAGCATACTCTGATAAGTTATAACACCACCCACCCACCCCTGGACTTGACTTGCAAGTGACGTCAAAGCAAAATAGAAACCTGGATGATGTCGGCCATGTTGGTGGATATACCGTACAAATGCGGGGTCACGCGTACGCAACTCTCTTTGTTTTTCCACTGCTTTAAGCGTTCTTTTAGCTCTGCCATATCTTTGTGCTGTATATGGTTGTGGTCACAACAGTACTCGTGACCGTGGCACGTTCCGATTTTGTAGAATTCCGTCCATGATTCTGAAAGAGGGCGAGGAAACTCTGAGGCTTAGTACGGAGAGGAGACGAGCACGGCTGAACAACATCGGCAGGGCTGATCTAACAGAGGCGAAAACCAAAACAGCTCGTGTTTGCAGTCATCATTTTATCTCAGGTCGGATTCAAAAGCTTTTGCTATGAAATGAGCGTTTTCTCTTGTCATGGTTTACTCGGTCATTGTTATAATTTTAACACGTGTATTACCGTTTCACTTCTAGGAGCGCCAGCAAAATTATATGATAGAAACAATCCAGACTGGGCACCCACTCAGAACATGGGCTGTGTTTCAGCCAAGGTCGGACTTGATTCTTTGGCAGCCAAACCAGATAGAATGCGATATCTGAGTACTCGATGCATACATGTCAACCTATACGGAATGTCCGTATTTTATACGGATTTGATTCAATAAACGTAGTATACGGGCGTATAAATAAAGTTATACGGATTCTTTAAAAAAAACTTTAATATTTATTTAGAGCTATAATCAATTCCCACGATGATAAAAGACCGCATAACATTTACAAACGTACTGTACACCACAGACAGCCAGTAAAGAGTCTTATGAAATCGTGCGTTATCTTGTGGTAGCGAGACTTCGTTCCACTTTTGATCATGCGCACACCGCATTGCGAGAATCCCGACAACCGGGAAGTCATAGACATATAAACATAGACGCCGCCTTCTGCGTAGAATCAGGGCCTCTGCATGCTCTTGCGACAAGGCTTTCGCAGATAGCTTTTCGCAGACAGTTGTAATTTATCATTGAGCGGGGAGTAATAGGCGTGCGCGATGTTATTCACCGCCACAATGCAAGGGGGCACGAAGTCGCGAAATCGCTAGGAGTAGTTGGTGGGTGTGGTTAGTGGAGTGTTTATCCTCCAGTTACTTATAATGACTAGAACTGGAGTCGTATAGATGTACGTACTTCCTCACTTCCTCGATCAACCGCTCTTCGTGCTGCTCCATCTTCGCTCGTGTTTTTAAAAATGGCGGTAGTGAAAACAAACCAAACCGGGAAAGTAGGGAAGCGGAAGTGCGTGTACAGCGGATGTAGAGTGGACCAATCAGAGCCCTCTTGTCTGCGACGCTGTCTGCGAGGCTTCTGCGGTGGTCACAATTTTTGGGAGGTGCGCGCAGGGCGTCTGTGAAGGGGGGGGGCTACGCAGACGCCATCTGCGACACCATCTGCGAGGACTGCGTTGTCAGCATAAATTGGCCTTCATACGTCATCCTTGCCGCCATATTGGATGTGGCAAAGTGGAGATTCTTCAACCGTCTCTGGTATAGCGTCTAGACAGTAGCCGAGAATAAAGATGCCTCATTCATGTGATGCGTTTAACTGTACCAACAGGTTTACCGTCCAAACGAGATCACATGGGATTACCTTTCACAGGTGAGACTGGAAAAATACTTTTCATTGTATTTGGTCATTATAACGTAATTTTACGAACAGATTTTCCTGACTTTGTGGCTAATATGAAGTCTCGTGCATAATAGCCACTCGGTGAAACCTGTCTCCAAACAACGAAGTATTTCCTTCGTAACTACGCTGATAACACTTTGTGTTTTTGTCAAACATTGGAGCTTTGTATTCATTCTGAAGGTTTATTGTTATTAATATTGAATAAAAAGTAACTGGGATATATCATTGTTAATTATCATTCAAATTTTAGGTAAATTATTTTAATTTGCATCTTATATGGATTTTATAAGGGAAATACGGATTTTGGAGGTTGGTTATACAGGTTTGATTGACCAAAGGTTGACATGTATGTCGATGGTCGGTAGAAGTGTTTTATCTTCAGAAAAGTCTGACTTTTTAAAATAATATGGGTCAAAACCACTCATATCTATCTTCTCTTTGTATCGAATCTTCGCTCGAGCATTCAAATCGTGGGAAAAGTGAGAAAATTCAGCATTGTTTACAGACACACTTTCAGCGGCTGCCATACGAGTTGCTTTGTATATCCACCATCATGGCGGACGCTCAGGACGCAGCACATTTTGATCACGGGGTTGCAAGCCATCTATAGAAGTGGACACCCCAACTTCCTGGTGATATACTGCCCCCTATTTGCTTGGAGTATGGAGTATTAATTTGCCACGTGGACAGTTCTTATACGGTACATAGCTTCTTTTCATGAATGAATACTTGGTGGAGTTTGGATATGAGAATGTTCAAAAATTTCCATCCATACTTGGTGCTTGCAACCTACCAATTTTTACCTTTTCTCAATTCCACGGTGAAACTATAGACTCAATAGGGTTGAGACTTGCATGTCAAAAGAAAAGCCAAGACAAATTGATCTCTGATGATGCTAACGATATCCTTTAAAGAACTACACTATGGACCAAAGGTACATTATTTACTTTTCAAAACACCAAATGTATGGCTTGGTACTGAACTGGCGACATACTGGTGCAGTTTCCTGTCTTTTCCAGAACAATGACATGGCTTGTTATTCCTTCGCCTGCATCCTCTGGTAGTGATGAATTATTCAACAATGTGAGCAAAGAGGTAGAACAGCACCAACACACGGATGCTCTGGACTCCACATACGTATATCTAGGGTAAGTGAATAAAATATTAAAGGTAGACTGCCTTTCAGATTTTCAAGTGTAGGTCATAAAAAGAATTTTCCCAACACAATTATTTTTGTTTAGTGGATTGAAAGCTACTGAATTTGAACCACAGACTTCCAATTTTATTAGTTTTTTTTTAATAGAACAATTAATGAATTTAGAGCCATGTGGCCCTAAATTCTCAGCTATTTTTTCCTGCTTCACCATGACCCAATTCAAGATACTACGCCATGCATCATGTGGTGGGCTTTCCCTGTTTGCGCAAGGCATTGTGGGATACAAATTTGAAACAGGAGAGAAAAATGGAGGATGTGAGTGTGCGAATGAAACATGAAAGACCGACTACAGTAACGGAAAGCGAGAAGAAAAGACGTTATGTTATATACAAAGGAAAGGAAAAACAGGACCAAATTAATAAATATTGGTGCTCAGTGAGCACCTCGGTGTGATCAGCTGTTCGTTTATGGCCCTTTTCCACTACCCTTTTTCAGCTCACTTCAGCCCGACACGGCTCGCGTTTCGACTACCTCAGAACAGCACGACTCAGCTCGCTTCAGCCCTACTCAGCACCCAAAACTCGCACGGTTTTGGAGTAGGGCTGAAGTGAGCCAAACCGAGCCGAGTGGGGCTAGGGGCGTGAAGAGACACTCCCCTGTGCACTGATTGGTGAGGAGGAGTGTCCTCACATGCCCACACACGCCCCGCGAGCACACTGGGATCTGTAAACACCGTAAACCCGGAAGAAGGAGAATTACGAATTACGAGAATTTCTGAAGCCTTATGCGCCTCGCCTCATCTATACGCTCTTGCCAGTATCTGTTGGCGTTGTCGGTGACAGCAAGCCACAGCACCAAGACCAGCAACAGTAACGACTCCATGTCCTTCATGTTTATTGTTTACTATCCGGGTCGTGAGACTACCGCTTAAAAGGTCACTGATGTCACTGTTTGCGCCGCCTAACGACATCACATAACGTCCACCCACTTTCGCTAACTCCACCCAATGTGTCCACCCACTTCCAGCCAGCACGGTTCAGTGCGGTTGTAGTCGAAATGCAACTCCAACAGCCCCACTCAGCTCGACTCAGCCCAACTCAGCACGGCACGGCTCAGCCCAACTCAGCCACGTTGGTAGTGGAAAAGCGGCATTAGTGACAGAATGATGGAACTGTCAGTGCACGGTCAAAGGTAAACCTGTAGATGGCAGTAATGCAACGCTGTGGATGCCAGCTGCCGTAAAACCCAAAAGAAGAAGAAGGTAAACCTGCGCATGCGCACACGGACTTCCTCTGTCTGCTTGACTGCGCGAAGCGAGCCATTTCATGCACATTATTTGCTTTAATCCCCTCAAATTAAATAACTTCCCAGCCACAGAATGGCCTGATATTTTGTGAGCTATTACAGAAATAAACATATATCACAATGACCAAATTTCAAAGGGAACTAAATGTCACTGATTTTATGAAATCGAAAGGCCGTCTAGCTTTAAGACCCTTTTCTTCAGAGGTTGATGATCTTCTTTAGATCAAGCACACATCCCCACATCCCTTCCCTCCATTCATTTCCAGCTTCTTCTTCTTTTTGTTTGTTATAAAACCAGAAGCACTACAAGATATTTATTAATTTCTGGGCTGCACGGTGCTATTTTGGGCAACCCTGAGAGCAAGGGGACAAAGCTGATTCAGGTTGATGTGGTCAGCAAGTGGGTGATGACTTAGCAGGTCTGACTAGACCTCTGGCAGGCATTTCTGTTTTTGGGTACAGAAACTCAACATTAGAGAGTGTACTGGGAATACATGAAGTCCCTTTCTTCACTAATCTAAAAATATCGATCAGTTGCCATGATAAAACTTTCTATGATTAATCCCCCAAAACTGGATACAGGTGTTAGTGACCACGTTCTGGCTCCTTGCTTTGTTTCAACTCTGTTTTTATTTAAGTTTAATTGGAAATAGAGTCCACAAATGCACCAGCGTATTAGGTTTCATGAAAGCACACAAACTCCCCACACACAGCATCTCACAGCAAGACACGCTCTTGTTGCTAAGTAACCAGCCTTTCAAAAAAGCAGACAGAATACGAGAACTTACCGTGACTTCCATGTTATCCTCTGAACATCTGGAAGAAGACGGCTTTTCCACAGATGGACCAGAACTCTGGAGTTCCCAACCCACATCAGGTAAAGTCTGATAAAGATCCCCGTTGTTGGTCTTTTCGTCCACTAGGGAAGAACTGAGTGGGCTTTTTCCAGAATCATCCTTTTCAGATGAGCTTTCCAACCCCTGTTTGCTTTTTTTCATAGGTGGATGTTTCTCAGAATCTGGGTAGTAATGGCTGACGAATTGCATTCTCTCCTTGAAAGACTCTAGGATATCCTTGCTCCGAGAGTTCTTTGACCTGCACTTAGCTGGTCCTTTTGTAACTCTGTCCTTCTTCTGTTGTACCGTTAGTGAAGGCTGCCCATGTACTTCTAGCAAGTGGCACAAGAAGTAGCTCTTCTCCAGCTCCACTTCCTCGACGAGGCGCTGCAGAAGCCTGGCCTGCTCCTTGTCCGCCTCCCCATGTAGAGTCTTCAGTAGCTCCTCCAGTTTACGGTATGCTGCCCCACTGCCTTTACAACCAAAGTCAATTCCTGCCCACTTCTTGCCTGCTTTCGCTGTCCTGCCTGGTCTTATGATCCCAGCAATCTCATCAGCCAGCCTTTGGCACAGTTCACCAACTTGCTCGAGGTTAGCGTGGTCAACGTCCTGGTGCTCCAACCAGGTCCAGGGCAGCTCCACTGCCTTTTCCTTCTCACGCCCAAAACCAAGAACAGGTTGAGAAGGGGTTTCAAGTCTGCTGTGGCAAGGCGAGACTTTTTTGGACTCCTTTTTCAAAGGTGAAGGACTCCTTGATTGCAGGAATGCTTTTTTGGAGAAGAGACACTGGTGGTTACTATTAGTTTCATCGTTCCTCATAGCGATGTGATGTTATTTTTATACAGAAAGAAGAGACGGAAAGAAAAAAGGCCTGGTCAGGCGAGGGCAAGAAGGCATGCACTAGGGAAGGATGAAGGATGAATGGTTGAAGACATGCAATGGTACAGAAATGCATTCATTCAGGATACCGCCGTTCACAAGCATGCACTGCAAAATCTACTCCGTATGACCACTGAAATGAGTAAAGATGAGCACAGGTGAGAATGCCATGCAGAAATGAACTTAATCAAATTAATTCAGGCAACACAGTCAGGAGGTCAACTGAGGTTTTACAGAGAATATCAGAGTTTATTCTATCCACATTCACTGGATATGAGCAATCACGCGCTCTGAATGGCTACTCTACTACTAGGCTATCGGCTCATATACCGTGAGTAGAGAAAAACAAAATGGCGGAGCATGTTGCTGAACCAAACAAGGATAGGGTGACCAGACGTCCCGGTTTTACCGGGACAGTCCCGATTTGGGGTTGTGTGTCCCGAGTCCTGACAAAAGTCTGTCAGGACACGGATATGTCCCGGTTTTCGCCACTCGCGACGTTTGTGACTGAGCAGCGTGGGAATCATTAGCGGAGAAATGTCTGCATTTACTATTTTGATGAATTGACAGGAATCGCAAACTTCCCAGGTTACTGCCCCCTGGCCCTGTGGCATGGGTGTTTATTTAGCCACATTATTCCAGACAACAGAACGTATTGCCATGCAACAATAAAATAAACATTAACTGGCGCGAATGTTCTTTGTCTAGCATCTAGCAGCAGTAATGCCGCAGCAATTATGCCGAAAAGAAAATGTACCTTTTCCAAAGATTTACAGGGCACCTACCCCTTCCTCCGAGAGGTGCAGAACAATGCGCACGAAGCCTACTGCACACACTGTAAGTGTTCCTTCTCCGTAGCCCACGGTGGTAACGCTGATATACAGGATCACATTAAAACGGCTAAACACAAGCGATGGGTTGAGGAAGGGCTAATGCATTTTGTTTAGGGTGGGTGGATTGACAGTCGCCTTAGCTTTGTTCCTGTGCTTTGTTCTTGTACTGAGTTGGGTAGCCTATGTTGCAAATGCTGTGCGCTCCTGTGGGGGCTTTCCTCGGGCTGTCGCCCCTCTCCTCCTTTATTGCTGTTTTGTTTGAGTGTATATTCTCAAATCACTTGTCTCTTTTTTGTTTCTGTTTAACATACCATTCTGACAGTTTGGCCATATTGCTGTGTTGAACAGCTTGTTGCACCTTCCATTAAAGTGTTCACTTTTGTCCACATCTTCTTGCTTTATTCATTCAGTTGTGGGGAATGGTTAGTAAGGTTGATTCTGACCTAGGCTATGTTGAGGTCACATATCTACTTTTTAAGTTCATGCTATAGTGCGTACAATTTTAGAGATACAGCCTACATGTGCATATGCATTCTTCTTGGTGTTCTCACAAACAGGTGAAATAAATCAGTTTAAATGTGGCCTATGGACATAGCCTGGCCTATTCTCAGCCATTACAAAATCTGTTGTCTGACCATAATTTAACTGATCTGTATACCACTATGCTACTAGATAACAAAATGCCTGTTTGTTTTATTTCATGTGAGATGTTGATAAATGTGAGCTTCAACAAAATGATAAGAGCACCTCTCTGAGGCAGCTGGGCCATAGAAGGTTCACGCTGCACGCTGCACGCTACACGCGTGTAAAGAAAAGTGGACAAACGTAGCATGACTTGCTCTGGGCCATAGAACGGCGTTCACGTTGCACGCTGCACACTTCACGCGTGAAGCGAGAAATGAACATGCACACTTTTTTCTAGGCGTGAAGATGGAAATTCCAGTCAATGCATGCACGACCCCAAGGTCACCGCCGCGCCAGCCAATCAGAACGGGTCTAGGGAGATAAAATGGACGACTACCGAGAAAAGTTGAAGTTTAATGGCCCAGGGTCCGGTTCTTCACGTAAACGTGTAGCGTGTAGCGTGCAGCATGCAGCGTGAACCTTCTATGGCCCAGCTGCCTGAGTGTCACATTTACGTAAAAAAAAAGGTGTGCGTGCACGAGCATGGTTGCATGCAAAAGTGTCCCGGTTTCAGACTAGGGAAATCTGGTCACCCTAAACAAGGACGAAATAAAAACTCTACTCAAAAACAAAAAAAAACAAAAATTCAAAAAAAGGTATTTCATGGTAAGTACGTATCTTTGTTTTTTCAAGAATTATTATTATAGCATTTTTCACAAATTGCAACTGTCATTTCACCGGTTTGTTTAGATTCTAAGTAGAAATTATTTGGTATAAAGTTTTTATTTATCAAATTTGCAAAAAATAAAAACAAAAATGCTCTGTTTCTCAAAAATCCAGTGAATGCGGATAGAATAAAACAGCTATGGTTTATAGCCGACTCGGTGCTACATGTCTCGTCGGCTATCAGCTTACTGTATGTACGACTCAATTTCGTGGAAAAACTGTTTTATGTTCAGTGAGTAATAGTGAGTAACCACGCTTCCTGTAAATGAAAAAGCCATTCCTGAAATAATCCAGGAAGCTGTTTCCATTCTTTCTGCTTTAACAAGCTGTAAAGTTCACACTAATGTTCTCAGTTAGACATCGTAACAAGGACCAACACCTAGTATCACACTACTGTGCAAAAGTCTTCGGCCCCCTATTTTTTTTCATACAAACTTTGTTATAGATTTCTATTTTATGACTTCTACATTATCGAGTCAGTACAAAAACATTTTAGAGTCCAAACGTTCGTTTTCCAGCACAAAATTTAATGTTACAGAAAAAAAAAAGTTGTTTGTATCTGAGCAGTATATTACATAAAAGAGCACTTTTCAGATGAAAAAAGAAAACATAATGAAGGCTGCTGGGTTTTGGTGCAAAATGAAGA
Source organism: Neoarius graeffei (assembly GCF_027579695.1). Taxonomy (NCBI): domain Eukaryota; kingdom Metazoa; phylum Chordata; class Actinopteri; order Siluriformes; family Ariidae; genus Neoarius; species Neoarius graeffei. The sequence goes on along the minus strand of NC_083596.1, from coordinate 16,456,898 downwards.
AGCGAGTGTGACAGTCAAAGTGTCCAGAAGAACTGTGGCTGGTTCTGTAAGATGCTCAGTAAAACCTACAGCTCATTTCCGCATAAAACTGCACTCATTGTACCGCAGACTACTTTTTTTTTAAAGCAAAGGGTCGTCTCACACCAAATACTGCCCTTGTTTCATTTATTATGGCTTACTGCGTACTGTTTGTAGTATTTTTTAATGTTGAAACATTTCATTTCATTTATTTTTTTAAACCACTAAAGAACATGTCATTTCAAAACATTAAAAGCATTTATTAAAATGATTACTTGTTATTTTAACGTCTAAGAAACTACTAAACTACACCTTTATCGAAAATACTATAAAGAGCAGCAAACAGTAGTCGTTGACTTACGACTGCGTTTGGTTACGACTGACCGGTCGTAAACCGATCTGCTCGTAAGTCGGCCTATGTTAAATGAATGTAAGTAAATTGTGATGTGCAATGATATTGTAATCATCTTAAAGTCTTATTTTATCAACATTTTCTTATTTCATTACCTTGGCTCATTATTTGGTTTAAGTCAAACACTGCATACTACACTGCGTACAGTACAATTCGTTTAATATGTGCAAAACAAAAAATACGAAATACAGGTGTGAAAAATAGAAAACATTTTAGTTTGAAACATACCAAAATACAAATGTAAAAAACAGCAAAATACAAAACTTAGTGACCGCTGGCATCACTGGTGCTTGGCTGTGGGTCGTCTACATCATCATCAGCTGTTGCAGCGCTCGGGCTGGCGGGAGGATTTGCTCGTTTCATAAACATGGTAAGCCTCGTCTGAATTGTTCGCTTCTTTTTCTCCTCATAAATTTCACGATATGGACAAAGCGCGTCATGTACCATCCGTTCAATCCTTGCAAATCGTTCTATGTTTGGGTCCATTGCTTCAAACGGACACGGGAGAAGTTTACTGTACTGGGATACTGCTCACACTGAGGAGCATGCGTGGCGAGAGGCTAGATGCTGGGCGATGCCGAGAGCTGGGGCGGAAACTGTCGTACGCTCAACTAGCTCAGCTGGGAAACACTCGCCAGTCGTAACCAGACGGTCGTAAAGTCGATCGGTCGTAAGTTGCATAGGTCGTAAGTCGACGACTACCTGGTATCTTGACCCCTTGCTTGAAAAAATAAAATAAAAATAGTAGTCTGAGGTACAATGAGTGCAGTTTTATAAGGAAATGATCTGTAGGTTTCACTGAACCTCTTCCAGAACCAGCCACAGTTCTTCTGGACACTTTGACGGTCACACTCACTTCTTAATTTTGCACCAAAACCCAGTCGCCTTCATTATGTTTTTGTACAAACATTTTATCCAAATATATTTTTTTCTGTAACATTTAATTTTGTGCTGGAAAGCTCATCTCATTATCTCTAGCCACTTTATCCTTCTACAGGGTCGCAGGCAAGCTGGACCCTATCCCAGCTGACTACGGGCGAAAGGCGGGGTACACCCTGGACAAGTCGCCAGGTCATCACAGGGCTGACACATAGACACAGACAACCATTCGCACTCACATTCACACCTACGCTCAATTTAGAGTCACCAGTTAACCTAACCTGCATGTCTTTGGGGGAAACCGGAGCACCCGGAGGAAACCCATGCGGACACGGGGAGAACATGCAAACTCCACATAGAAAGGCCCTCGCCGGCCACGGGGCTCGAACCCAGGACCTTCTTGCTGTGAGGCGACAGCGCTAACCACTACACCACCGTGCCGCCCGTGCTGGAAAGCTAATGTTTGGAAATCTAAAATGTTTTTATACTGACTCGATAATGTACAAGTCATCAAATAAAAATCTATTACAAAGTTTGTCCTAAAAAACTAAGGATACCTGAAACTTTTGCACAGTACTGTATGCATATGAATATGCTATTTATAAAAGCTTCACGTTCTTCTGCCTTCCCAAAGAGCTTAATCTCACTAACTTCAAGTAAACTAGACAAAGTAGTTCTGCAGGTAAAAGATTTAAAGTAACACTTCATCCTGTAATCAATTACAGATGAGATACGATCTTTCCAAAGTCTTATTTTGTGAGATCAAACCTAGTTAATATGTAATAATTCTGATATCAGCTTTATACAGGGTTTGTAAGTTTTGTTTTGTGAAACCAGATTTGGCCAAAACATGAAACTATACACCCATGAGGAGTTAATCATTTAAAATCGTGTCTTTGATTTCAGGTTTACTTTTTACGAGTAGCTCTTATTGTGTTATTCTATGTTACGTTATGTTATTCTATGTAATGTAATCTTATGTTGTTGTTCTATGTTACATTGTGATGTTATTTTGTGTTTTATATATAAATATATATATATATATATACAGTACCAGTCAAAAGTTTGGAAACACCCTCTAATTCAGTGGTTTTTCATTATTTTAAAATTTTCTGAATTGTAGATTAATACTAAAGTCATCGACATTATGAAGAAATATATATGGAATTATTTGGTAAACAAAAAAGTGTTAATCAAACCAGAATATGTTTTATACACTACCGTTCAAAAGTTTGGGGTCACCCAGACAATTTTGTGTTTTCCATGAAAAGTCACACTTTTATTTACCACCATAAGTTGTAAAATGAATAGAAAATATAGTCAAGACATTTTTCTGGCCATTTTGAGCATTTAATCGACCCCACAAATGTGATGCTCCAGAAACTCAATCTGCTCAAAGGAAGGTCAGTTTTATAGCTTCTCTAAAGAGCTAAACTGTTTTCAGCTGTGCTAACATGATTGTACAAGGGTTTTCTAATCATCCATTAGCCTTCTGAGGCAATGAGCAAACACATTGTACCATTAGAACACTGGAGTGAGAGTTGCTGGAAATGGGCCTCTATACACCTATGGAGATATTGCACCAAAAACCAGACATTTGCAGCTAGAATAGTCATTTACCACATTAGCAATGTATAGAGTGGATTTCTGATTAGTTTAACGTGATCTTCATTGAAAAGAACAGTGCTTTTCTTTCAAAAATAAGGACATTTCAAAGTGACCCCAAACTTTTGAATGGTAGTGTATTTTAGATTCTTCAAAGTAGGCACCTTTTGCTTAGATGACAGCTTTGCACATCTTGGCATTTTCTCAGTCAGCTTTACGAGGTAGTCACCTGGAATGGCTTTCAGTTTAGAGCTGTGCCTTGTCAAGAGTTAATTTCTTGAATTTCTTGACCTCTTAATGTGTTTGAGACCATCAGTTGTGTTGTGAATTGGTAGAGTTGGTATACAGTGAAGGGCCCTATTTGAGTACTGTTCTAATCCATATTATGCCAAGAACTACTCAACTAAGTAAAGAAAAATGACAGTCCATCATTACTTTAAGAAATGAAGCTCAGTCAGTCCGAAAAATTTCAAGAACTTTGAAAGTATCCCCAGGTGCGGTCACAAAGACCATCAAATATTATGATGAAACTGGCTCTTGTCAGGACCGCCCCAGGAAAGGAAGACCTAGGGTTACCTCTGTTGCACAGGATAAGTTCATCAGAGTTACCAGCCTCAGAAACCACAAGTTAACAGCACCCCAGATAAGAGCCCACCTAAATGCTTCATAGAGTTCAAGTAGCACACACATCTCAACATCAACTGTTCAGAGAAGACTGCGTGAATCTGGACTTTATGGTCGAATTGCTGCAAAGAAGCTGCTTCTAAGGAAGAACAACAAGAGCAAGAGAATAGCTTGGGCCACGGAACACAAGGAATGGACATTAGACCAGTGGAAATCTGTCCTTTGGTCTGAGGAGTCCAAATTTGAGATTTTTGGTTCCAATCGCCATGTCTTTGTAAAATACAGAAAAGGTGAGCGGATGGTTCCTACATGTGTGGTTCCCACAGTGAAGTATGGAGGAGGAAGTGTGATGGCATGAGGGTGCTTTGCTGGTGACACTGTTGGCGATTTATTCAAAATCGAAGGCACACTTAACCAGCATGGCTACCACAGCATTCTGCAGCGACATGCCATCCCATCTGGTTTGCGCTTAGTGGGCCCATCATTTGTCTTTCAACAGGACAATGACCCAAAACACACCTCTAGGCTATGTAAGGGCTATTTGACCAAGAAAGAGGGTGATGGAGTGCTTTGTCAGATGACATGGCCTCCACAATCACCTGATCTAAACCCAATTGAGATGGTTTGGGATGAGTTGGACCGCAGAGTGAAGGCAAAGCAGCCAACGAGTGCTCAGCACCTCCGGGAACTCCTTCAAGACTGTTAGAAAACCATTTCGAGTGATTACCTCATGAAGCTGATTGAGAGAATGTCAAGAGTGTGCAAAGCTGTAATCAAAGCAAAAAGTGCCTACTGTGAAAAATTTAAAACATATTTTGGTTTGATTAACATTTTAAAGTTTACTAAATGATTCCTTACGTGTTGCTGCATAGTTTGGATGACTTCAGTATTAATTGCTAGGAGGTCCGTATCGTGAAATACCGTGACTGAGGTCTTGAAAATACTGACCGAGGCCCAGAGGCCTCAGTCAGTATTTTCAAGGCCTTGGTCACGGTATTTCACGATACGGACCGACCTTAAGCTGGTAAAAAATATATTTATTTTTTTCTTTACCAAATTCTAACAGAAAATGAGAGCGCTCGAAAGGGAAACCATATTTAGAACAAACCTACTACAAGCTCGTCAAAAACCTGTTTGACAAGCTATGTCATTTGCTCGGCGTTAGCAACAGTTACAGGTTTTCGGCTTTCTCCTGAAATGTTTTCTTTTATTTCGTCTTCCTCAGGGTAGTAAAACTCGCTTTCGCTGTGAACACTGTCGTTATTGCTATCCATGCTGTAAAATTAATGCTATTATACTGAGAAATGCGAAAATAAATGTTGACAAAAAATTGCTGCTGTTTGTTGCTGTTGTGAACGACCGAGTCGCCAAAGGTCCGTAACCGGGGTCCGGATCGTAGGATTCCGGACCGCTCGTGAGCCAATCAGACCGCACGATTTGATGGAAACCGGACCGTGAAAAAAATAATCTATGTTATGTTATGGGTTGTTTTACAATTAGGGTACAAAGTTTGTGTCACAGGGGTCCAAAATTCAAATTGGTTCAAACTGGTTCTTGTACCAGTGTTTAAGTGAAGGACAAGTTAAAGAACAGATTTCAGGTAATTTTTTGATATAATGTGTATGGTAGTTTTGTGTAATCTGCTATAAGATAAAGAAGATTAAGTGTAGCTTTAAGCAGGGCTGGGAGAAACAAATGAAGTGATTCTCGGAGAGGACTTTTTTTTTTTTTTGACAATGCAGAATCCACTACTTCCATAGTGCTTTTAAATATAAGGCTGTAAGCTTTGTGTTAGTTGTCTCTAATATTTATGTCCCAATATCTTGACCACATTTTAGGATGAAAATAATCATTTTAGATATGTTATTTTATATTGAAAAATTCGCTGTCTCGGAGAGGACATTTTTTTAACACAATTGCATACTAATTTGATCAAAATAGTCTGAAAACTTACTGGCATTCAACATTAAAACTTAACTATGTTTCCAATGATATGGAACCAAATATTTGTTTTATGGTATAAAGAATGATTTAAGTGCATCCCTTTTGGAGCTACCTGTGGTCAAAAAAGCACTTTTTCTAAATGACACGGGTAATTTTGCTAAATATGACATATATTGCCATACATTCACCAAAAATAACGTTATCGCCAAATTTTGTTTTGCATGGTAAATAGAGCTATCACAGGGCTACAATAGACAACCAAGTTTATTTAGTCAAGCCTTTTGATATTGAAGATAATAAGTGTTAAATGTGATTTTTAGCTTGCGTACCCTGATTGTAAAACAACCCTTACGCTATGCTATGCTACCTTATGCTGTTATTCTATGTTACGTTGTGTTATGTTATGCTATGCTATGTTATACTGTACTATGTTGTGCTATTCTCTATGCCGCTTATCTATTGAGGGTCGTAGGTAAGCTGGAGCCGATCCTACCGTAGCTAACTTTGGGTAAGAGGTGAAGTACTGTACACCCTGGACAGATCGACAATCTATCGTGGGGTAAACACAAAGAGACAGACAGCGATTCACACTCACATTCACACCTATGGGCAATTTAGAGTAGCCAGCTGACCTGAACCACATGTTTTTGGATTGTGGGAGGAAACCAGAGCGCCCTGAGGAAACCCACACAGGTACAGGGAGAACAAGGGGAAAGATTCAAACCCAGAACCTACTTGCTGTGATGAGAGAGTGCTAACGACTGCACCACCGTGCCATCCTATACATTATTATATTATATTATCTCATCTCATTATCTCTAGCCGCTTTATCCTTCTACAGGGTCGCAGGCAAGCTGGAGCCTATCCCAGCTGACTACGGGCGAAAGGTGGGGTACACCCTGGACAAGTCGCCAGGTCATCACAGGGCTGACACATAGACACAGACAACCATTCACACTCACATTCACACCTACGGTCAATTTAGAGTCACCAGTTAACCTAACCTGCATGTCTTTGGACTGTGGGGGAAACCGGAGCACCCGGAGGAAACCCACGCGGACACGGGGAGAACATGCAAACTCCGCACAGAAAGGCCCTCGCCGGCCACGGGGCTCGAACCCGGACCTTCTTGCTGTGAGGCGACAGCGATAACCACTACACCACCGTGCCGCCCTATATTATATTATATTATATTATATTATATTATATTATATTATATTATATTATATTATATTATATTAATCACCAAAATGTGAATTTTACATCAGGTTTGAACTTGTTACTTATCCCTGAGGTAGATTTAATTACATTTGTGATAAAAGGCAGACATTTCTGATGTACAGAACTCATCCCCAGTTGCCTTTGCCACATCCTCTTATCTCTTCATCCACATTACCGTTATACGGCGGATCAAACGTTTACTTTTCCTACCCGTATTCAACCAAGTCCCGCCTCCTACCTGCTGATTGGCCAGTATTACCACATTGCCCAATAGACGAGCTCTGTGGGAGGATGAACTGGGAGTTAAACCTCCACGCGAAGCGGGATTCGCTGGAATTGTCCGGATACAGTATGAATACGGGTAGGACAAAAACAACGCTCAGGCTTCAGCGACTCTTAAATGTACACAGCACTTAAACGTACAAAAGTTCACACTTGAGTAGCTTTCAGCATTCAGGCGGATGTCTGCATTTTACGCCATTAGTTTTCGCACGTAGTGTTTATTGTATTCCAGAGAAAAAATGAGCACAGAACACACACTTACCTCTGATTCAATAATAATAATAATGATAATAATAATGGTTATAATAATACTAATGTCCAGCAGCTCCTTAAATTATTCCTCCTCGGGCTTTTCCTGGCCGCGGATTAAAGGTTTATATCAAGACGTGCAGCGACGAAGCAGCGTCATGTTTATGTGGATTTTGTTTTCGTTGCACGATTCCGCAAAGCACCAGTTGCTTCCAGCTCAAGTCAAACGTCCGGCTCCTGAAAAACCCTCAACTTCAACCTGGGAGCAGCCCGTTACTGAACACAGCACAGCAGAGCAGGGCAGAGCCGCATTAATGAGACTACACTGACATCTAGTGGTCATTATCCGGTACTGCATGGCGCTTTATTCCCTCAAATCACACAACCTATTTATTATTCTTTCTTCACCTGAACCGGGAGCGGTTTTATTTCAGAGCCATCAGGTGTGTTAGTTCATTATACTAGTCAATAGATTCTGGGAGCACTACACAAAAGTACTGTTGTTACAACCTAAAAAGTAAGTAAGTAATTAAGTAAAGGTAAATAAATAAATAAGCAAGTAAACAGGTCAGTAAGTAACTTATTTACCTATAATACTTTATTTACTTGCTTACTTACCAACCTACTTATTTACATAAGTAGGTTGGTAAGTAAGCAAGTAAATAAAGTATTATAGGTAAATAAGTAAATACATAAGTAAGCGACTTATGTAGGTCAGTAAATGAGTAACTATGTAGGTTGGTTTGTAAGCAAGTAACTAAGCATTATGGGTAAGTAAGGAAGTAAGTCAGTCAGTCAGTAAGTAAATACATATGTAAGTAAATACTGTAAGTACATAAATAGGGAAGTAAGTTGGTGGTAAGTAAGCAAGTAGCTAAAGTTTTATAGGTAAGTAGGTTGGTAAGTAAGCAAGTAAATAAAGTATTATAGGTAAGTAAGTACATAACTAAGTAGCTAGGTCAGTAAATGAGTAACTAAGTAGGTTGGTTTGTAAGCAAGTAACTAAGTATTATGAGTAAGTAAGTCAGTCAGTCAGTAAGTATACATATGTAAGTACTGTAAGTACATAAATAGGGAAGTAAGTTAGTAAGTAAATAAGTAGGTTGGTAAGTAAGCAAGTAACTAAAGTATTATAGGTAAGTAAGTAAGTGAGTAAATAAGTAGGTTGGTAAGTAAGCAAGTAAATAAAGTATTATAGGTAAATAAGTAAATAGATAAGTAAGTAAGTAGCTAGGTCAGTAAATGAGTAACTAAGTAGGTTGGTTTGTAAGCAAGTAACTAAGTATTATGGGTAAGTAAGTCAGTCAGTCAGTAAGTAAATACATATGTAAGTAAGTAAGAAAGTAAGTACATAAATAGGGAAGTAAGTTAGTAAGTAAATAAGTAGGTTGGTAAGTGAGCAAGTAACTAAAATATTATAGGTAGGTAAGTAAGTTGGTTAGTAAGTAAGTAAGTAACTAAGTATTATAGGTAAGCAAGTCAGTCAGTCAGTAAGTATATGTAAGTAAGTAAGTATGTACAGAAATAGGGAAGTAAGTTGGTAAGTAAATGAGTAAATAAGTAGGTTGGTAAGTAAGCAAGTAACCTAAGTATAATAGGTAGGTAAGTAAGTAAGAAAGTAAGAACATAAATAGGGAAGTAAGTTAGTAAGTAAATAAGTAGGTTGGTAAGTGAGCAAGTAACTAAAATATTATAGGTAAGTAAGTAAGTCAGTCAGTCAGTAAGTAAGTAGGTTGGTAAGTAAGCACGTAACCTAGGTATTATATTTAAGTAAGTAAGTAAGTAAGTACAGAAATAGATGAGTAAGTAATTATTATAGGTAGGTAAGTAAGTAAGGTGAGTAAGTAAATATATCTCATCTCATTATCTCTAGCCGCTTTATCCTTCTACAGGGTCGCAGGCAAGCTGGAGCCTATCCCAGCTGACTACGGGCGAAAGGCGGGGTACACCCTGGACAAGTCGCCAGGTCATCACAGGGCTGACACATAGACACAGACAACCATTCACACTCACATTCACACCTACGGTCAATTTAGAGTCACCAGTTAACCTAACCTGCATGTCTTTGGACTGTGGGGGAAACCGGAGCACCCGGAGGAAACCCACGCGGACACGGGGAGAACATGCAAACTCCACACAGAAAGGCCCTCGCCGGCCCCGGGGCTCGAACCCAGGACCTTCTTGCTGTGAGGCAACAGCGCTAACCACTACACCACCGTGCCGCCCTAAGTAAATATATAAATAAGAAAATAATTAGGTAAGTAGATGAATAAATGACTAAGTAGGTAAGAAAGTAAGTATTATCAATCAATAAGCAAGTAAGAACGTAAGTAAATACATGAATAAGTAAGGAAATGAGTAAATAATAAGTAGGTAAGTAAGTAACTAATGCCGCTTTTCCACTACAAACGCGGCCGAGTTGGGCTGAGCCGTGCCGTGCTGAGTCGGGCTGAGCGGGGCTGTTGGAGTTGCATTTCGACTACAACCGCGCTGAACCGTGCTGGCTGGAAGTGGGTGGACACATTGGGTGGAGTTAGCGAAAGTGGGTGGACGTCAGGTGATGTCGTTAAGCAGCGCAAACAGTGACATCAGTGATCTTTTAAGCGGTAGTCTCACGACCCGAATAGTAAACAATAAACATGGAGGACATGGAGTCGTTAGTGTTGCTGGTCTTGGTGTTGTGGCTTGTTGTCACCGACAACGCGGACAGATACTGGCAAGAGCGTATAGATGAGGCGAGGCGCATAAGGCTTCAGAAATTCTCGTAATTTGTAATTCTTCTTCTTCCGGGTTTGCGGTGTTTACAGATCCCAGCGTGCTCGCGGGGCGTGTGTGGGCATGTGAGGACACTCCTCCTCACCAATCAGTGCACAGGGGAGTGTCTGCTCACGCCCCCAGCCTCACTCGGCTCGGTTTGGCTCGCTTCAGCCCTACTCCAAAACCGTGTGAGTTTTAGGGGCTAAGCAGGGCTGAAACGAGCTGAGTCGTGCTGGTTTTTGGTAGTCGAAACGCGAGCCGTGTCGGGCTGAAGTGAGCTGAAGCGAGCTGAAGTGAGCTGAAAAAGGGTAGTGGAAAAGGGCCTTAAGTAAGTAGTTAAGTATCGCAGGTCAGTAAGTAAGTAGGTACACAGGTAAGTAGGCAAGTAATTGAGTAATTAAGCAGTTAGGCAAATAGGTGCATACATACGTAAATAATTAGATAGGTGAGGAAATTAATTGAGTAAGTAAGTAGGCAAGTAAGTAAGCTATTAGGTAATTAGGAAGATAAGTAAGCAAATAAGTAGATAGGTATGAGTAAGTAATAAGGTATAAGTAATAAGTTAGTATAGGTAGGTATAAAGTAAATAAACAATCAAACAAATACATTAATGGAATTGTGCTTTCAAACATCAGATATTTTAAATAATATTTTCTTCATGTAACTGTTTGAAATGGAAACACCTTGCAACCTCAGATTGAACCTGGCATCATAAGACTGTCATAACCATGTCATAAATATTTTCTGAGCAGTCAGGTGTGTCGGTTTATTATACAAGGAAACATATTGTGGGAGGGCTGCAGACCTGTAATATTGTTGACAGTATCACAAATTAGTGGTGGAATAGTAAGTAAGAAAGAAAGAATGGGGCAAGCAAGCAAACCAAGCTTATTTTTTTGTGGCTATTGTATAAAATATATTATGACAGCATCTGTTAAGTATTAAATGTATCATAGAATATGTCATAAAATTATAGAACGCTTATCAAAAATTGCCAGGTGACAATCTGACATCAAACATTGTGACGGCTATCATTACAGTTACTGGTCATGAATACATGACATGTCGTGAACTTGAAAATCAGGTCAACTTGTGAAACATTTATGACATAATTATATCTGTCACATGATGCAAGCAAAATTTTAAACTTTATAGTTCAGTGTTTGAGAAGTTTTAGGAATACAATCACTTCACTCTTAATTATAGTGAAAGCCTTTTTTTTTCCACTATAAGATGACTGTGTAAGTGTGAAAATAGAATTCTCGGTTATTAAATTACAGTGGTGCTTGAAAGTTTATGAACCCTTTAGAATTTTCTATATTTCTGCATGAATATGACCTAAAACATCATCAGATTTTCACACAAGTCCTAAAAGTAGATAAAGAGAACCCAATTAAATAAATGAGACAAAAATATTATACTTGGTCATTTATTTATTGAGGAAAATGATCCAATATTACATATCTGTGAGTGGCAAAAGTATGTGAACCTTTGCTTTCAGTATCTGGTGTGACCCCCTTGTGCAGCAATAACTACAACTAAACATTTCCGGTAACTGTTGATCAGTCCTGCACACCGGCTTGGAGGAGTTTTAGCCCATTCCTCCGTACAGAACAGCTTCAACTCTGGGATGTTGGTGGGTTTCCTCACATGAACTGCTCGCTTCAGGTCCTTCCACAACATTTTGATTGGATTAAGGTCAGGGCTTTGACTTGGCCATTCCAAAACATTAACTTTATTCTTCTTTCACCATTCTTTGGTAGAACGACTTGTGTGCTTAGGGTCGTTGTCTTGCTGCATGACCCACCTTCTCTTGAGATTCAGTTCATGGACAGATGTCCTGACATTTTCCTTTAGAATTCACTGGTATAATTCAGAATTCATTGTTCCATCAATGATGGCAAGCCGTCCTGGCCCAGATGCAGCAAAACAGGCCCAAATCATGATACTACCACCACCATGTTTCACAGATGGGATAAGGTTCTTATGCTGGAATGCAGTGTTTTCCTTTCTCCAAACATAACGCTTCTCATTTAAAGCAAAAAGTTCTATTTTGGTCTCATCCAGCCACAAAACATTTGTCTAATAGCCTTCTGGCTTGTCCACGTGATCTTTAGCAAACTGCAGACAAGCAGCAATGTTCTTTTTGGAGAGCAGTGGCTTTCTCCTTGCAACCCTGCCATGCACACCATTGTTGTTCAGTGTTCTCCTGATGGTAGACTCATGAACATTAACATTAGCCAATGTGAGAGAGGCCTTCAGTTGCTTAGAAGTTACCCTGGGGTCCTTTGTGACCTCGCCGACTATTACACACCTTGCTCTTGGAGTGATCTTTGTTGGTCGACCACTCCTGGGGAGGGTAACAATGGTCTTGAATTTCCTCCATTTGTACACAATCTGTCTGACTGTGGATTGGTGGAGTCCAAACTCTAAAGAGATGGTTTTGTAACCTTTTCCAGCCTGATGAACATCAACAACGTTTCTTCTGAGGTCCTCAGAAATCTCCTTTGTTCTTTAAATAAAACAGGGTGCCCACTCACACCTGATTGTCATCCCATTGATTGAAAACACCTGACTCTAATTTCAACTTCAAATTAACTGCTAATCCTAGAGGTTCACATACTTTTGCCACTCACAGATATGTAATATTGGATCATTTTCCTCAATAAATAAATGACCAAGTATAATATATATATATATATATATATATATATATATATATATATATAAAAAAATCTCCTTCTCACCCCCGGCGGGGGGGTGGTATCCATGTCATCCTCAAGCTCGGGTCCTCTACCAGAGGCCTGGGAGTTTGAGGGTTCTGCGCAGTATCTTCGATGTTCCTAGGACTGCGCTCTTCTGGACTGAGGCTTCAGATGTTGTTCCTGGGATTTGCTGGAGCCACTCTCCCAGTTTGGGGGTTACTGCCCCAAGTGCCCCCACTACCACGGGGACCACGCAACCCTTGACCTTCCACATCCGTTCCAGCTGCTCTTTCAACCCTTGATACTTCTCAAGTTTCTCATGTTCCTTCTTCCTGATGTTGGCGTCAGCTGGGATCGCCACATCTATCACCACCACCCTCTTCTGCTCTTTGTCCACCACCACTATGTCCGGTTGGTTAGCCAGGATCTGTTTGTCAGTCTGGAAGCTGAAGTCCCACAGAATCTTGGCCCTGTTGTTCTCAGCCACCTTCTGTGGTATGGCCCATTGGGACTTGGGTATTTCTATTCCATACTGGTTGCAGATGTTCCTGTATACTATCCCAGCCACTTGGTTGTGCCTCTCCATGTACGCTGATCCAGCTAGCATCTTACACCCTGCTACTATGTGCTGGACTGTTTCAGGGGCTTCTTTGCACAGTCTGCATCTTGGGTCTGATCTACTCTGGTAGATCCTGGCCTCTATGGCTCTTGTGCTTATGGCCTGTTCTTGTGCTGCCATGATTAGTGCCTCTGTGCTGTCTGTCAGTCCTGCATTATCCAGCCACTGGTAGGATTTCTTGATATCAGCCACTTCCTCTATCTGACGGTGGTACATGCCATGTAGGGGTTTGTCTCTCCAGGTTGTCTGTTCCTCCTCCTCCTCTGCACTCTCATCAGGGTTCTGCTGCCTGAGACATTCACTTAGCAGTTCATCCTTTGGGGCCATCTTTCTGATGTATTCTCGGATTTTCGATGTTTCATCCTGGACCGTGGTCTTGACGCTCACTAGCCCTCGGCCTCCCTCTTTCCGCTTAGTGTATAGTCTCAGGGTGCTGGACTTGGGGTGGAACCCTCCATGCATGGTGAGGAGCTTTCTAGTCTTGATATCTGTGGCTTCTATCTCCTCCTTTGGCCAGTTTATGATACCAGCGGGGTATCTGATGACTGGTAGTGCGTACATGTTGATGGCTCGGACCTTGTTCTTACCATTCAGCTGACTTTTCAGGACCTGCCTTACTCTCTGGAGGTATTTGGCTGTGGTTGACTTCCTTGTGGCCTCTTCATGATTTCCATTAGCCTGTGGGATGCCAAGGTACTTGTAGCTGTCTTGGATATCACCTATGTTGCCCTCTGGTAGGTCAATCCCTTCAGTCCGGATCATCTTGCCTCTTTTTGAGACCATCCGGCCACACTTGTCCAATCCGAATGACATCCCTATGTCATCGCTGTAGATCCGGGTGGTGTGGATCAGCGAGTCTATTTCTCGCTCGTTCCTGGCATACAGCTTGATGTCATCCATGTAGAGCAGGTGGCTGATTGTTGCCCCACTACGGAATCGGTACCCGTAGCCGCTCTTCGTGATGATCTGACTGAGGGGGTTCAGGCCTATGCAGAACAGCAGTGGTGATAGCGCATCTCCTTGGTATATGCCGCACTTGATGTTGACTTGGGCAATGGGTTTTGAGTTGGCCTCTAGGGTTGTCTTCCACATTTCCATTGAGTTCTGTATGAAGGTCCTTAGGTTCCTGTTGATCTTATACAGTTCCAGACATTCCAGTATCCATGTGTGTGGCATTGAGTCGTAGGCTTTCTTGTAGTCAATCCAGGCAGTGCACAGGTTGGTCTGTCTCTTCTTACAGTCTCGGGCGACTGTTCTATCGGCCAGTAGCTGGTGCTTGGCTCCTCTGGTGTTACTGCCAATTCCTTTCTGTGCCTCGCTCATGTATTGAGCCACATGCTTACTCATTTTTGCCACAATGATGCCTGACAGGGCCTTCCATGTTGTGCAGAGACAGGTAATTGGCCGGTAGTTGGATGGGATGGGTCCCTTCTGGGGGTCCTTCATGATTAGGACTGTCCTGCCTTGGGTTAGCCATTCTGGGTGGGTTCCATCCCTCAGCAGCTGGTTCATCTGTGCTGCTAGGCGTTCATGGAGTGCAGTTAGCTTCTTCAGCCAGTACGTATGGATCATATCGGGGCCTGGTGCTGTCCAGCTCTTCATCTTTGACACTCTTTCTTGGATGTCTGCCATTGAGATGGTTACTGGTTCTTGTTCTGGGAGGTTGCTGTGGTCAGCTCTTAGGTCCACTAACCATTGGGCATCGGTGTTGTGTGATGCCTTTCTTTCCCATATGTCTTTCCAGTATTTTTCCACCTCAGCTCTTGGTGGGTCTGACCGGTTGTTGTTCCCCTGCCATTGAGAGTACACCTTGGCTGGTTCAGTGGAGAACAGCTTGTTTATTCTCCTGGCCTCTCCTTCCTTAGTGTATCTCCTCAACCGGGTGGCCAGAGCTGTTAGTCGCTGTTTGGCAGTTTCGAGTGCCTCTGGTATGGAGAGTGAGTTGTACTTTCTGGGCGCCCCTTTATTCACCATGTTCCCTTTCTGTAGTTCAGCTAGCTGGCTAACTTCTCTCCTTGCTGCCTTTATCTTGGCCTCTAATCGTCTCTTCCATGGTGGATACTGTTTGTTATGTCCCAAGCCCACCTTGTGTCCAAGCATCTCCATGATTACTGTTGCTGTACTGTGTATCAGCTTGTTGGTCTCAGTGATGGTTCTTGTGGAGATTGTCTTCAGAGCAGCATTCACATCTACTAGTAGATCTTCTGAAGGTACTTGGCAACTCAGCTTCGGTATTCGTCGGGGGCTCCAGGTTTCCAGTTGGGTCACGATCTTCCTTCTCAGGTCAGCAGCTCTTGTGTTGAGGCTGTTAGCTGTTGGGGCTTGGTACCCAATCTCTGGTTGTGGGGATGATGACATCTCCCCGCTGACCTGTCTTCCTGGCTCCCCCTTGCCGTAGCATCGTTGTTGTATTTCATTAATCTCTAGTTGTGATAGCAGATTTCGATTATGGATGTTGGAACACTGGGCTAATAGCTGTTTCTTTGTTAGCCTTGATTGTGGGTTTCGAAGTATCCAATGGTCCCACATTCTCTGCATGTATCCCCTCTCTCTGGGATTGCTTGTATAGTAGCATTCCAGCAAATCCGTATTTTCTGTCCTCGTCCATCGATGTCTTGTTCCAGTAGCCCATTTCTCATCAGTTTGCCCTGGTTCCCTAGCAACTGACGCAGACCTTGTTGACCCGGGCGACGTCTGAGCCGGTATGACTCTATCGGTTATGTTTTCACTCATTCCTGAGGTAGGCTGATATATCATGAGGGGTTTTTGCCTAAGGACCCTTACTGGATGATGTTTTGCCCCGACCGGGATTCAAACCCCGATCTCCTGCGTCGTAGTCAGTGAGCATTACCACTGTACTATCCAGCTGATATATATATATATTTTATCTCATTTGTTTAACTGGGTTTTCTTTATCTACTTTTAGGACTTGTGTGAAAATCTGATGATGTTTTAGGTCATATTTATGCAGAAATATAGAAAATCCTAAAGGGTTCACAAACTTTCAAGCACCACTGTAGTTAGAATAAATAATATTTATAATAAGGGAATGTATTAAATTAGCAACCTTTTTTTTTTTTTACACCTATTCTCAGTCCAGGCTTTAAGGATGATTAAAAAAGGACACAAGAATCATGTCACAAGTGTTACTTGCAAACTATTTTCACTGTTTTTCTACACTGACCTTTTTAACTGAATGTTGCAATTCCATTTTTGTGCTCCATTCTGGATTATGTCCTACATACAACTGCCCTCTCGGCAATACACATATTATAGAATTCAACAGGGAACACTAGTGTCACGTGAGGAAAACTTTTTGCGTCATAGGTGCCCCAGATTCTCCTGGGATAGATTCGTGAAGAGGAAGGGACATCAGTCAGATGACTGAGGTGTTTCATTTACACTGGCTTCAAGAATATGGCACCTTTTCTAACCTAAGCTAGAAAAGGAAAGGGATATGAGAATAGTAGGATGCTTCAAATAACAGAATTCTTCAGACTGAAGGAGTCAGACTGGCAATTTGCTCATTTTGATCCACTGTCATAAGAAATGTAGAAACTAGTTAAAAGTAGTCTAATTTTTATCCCCCGCTGGCCAAAAGGACTGAAGGGGGATTATGTCGTGGCGATTTCCTTCCGTCCATCCATCCCGGGAAGGGTACTCACCTTCTGAAATCAACTCCTCTCACAATTTTTGGAGGAATTTCACGAAACTTGGCCAGATTCTTTGTTATTTGTCGGTAATACACATATTGCAATTTTGTTCAATTCGGTCACGTTTTACCAGAGTTACAGCCTTTGATTAACAAAATTATACTTTGACAATTTCATGAGGGTGTGTTTTCCTTCTGAAATCAACTCCTCTCACAATTTTTGGAGGAATTTCACGAAACTTGGCCGGTTTCTTTGTTATTTGTCGGTAATACACATATTGCAATTTTGTTCAATTCGGTCACGTTTTACCAGAGTTACAGCCTTTGATTAACAAAATTACACTTTGACAATTTCATGAGGGTGTGTTTTCCTTCTGAAATCAACTCCTCTCACAATTTTTGGAGGAATTTCACAAAACTTGGCAAAAGGCATTGTTATATGTTGGTAGTATGCATATTGTTATTTTGGTCGCATTTTACCAGAGTTACAGCCCTTGATTAACAACCTTGTACTTTGACAATGTCATGAAGGTGTGCTCGCCTTCTGACATCAACTCCCCTCACAATTTTTGGACGAATTTCTCGAAGCTTGGCAAAAGGGCTTGTTATATGACGGTAATATGCATATTGCGATTTAATTTCGTTTGTGAAAATTTTTACCAGAGTTTTGACCCTTGATTAAATAACTTGTACTTTGACAATTTCATGAGGGTGTACGTTCTTCTGAAATCAACTCCTCACACAATTTGTGGAGGAATTTCATGTAATTTGGCAAAAAGTTTTTAGCCCCCACTGGCTGAAGGGCCCGAAGTGGGATTATGTCGTAGTGATGTCCGCCTAGCCGTCCGTCCTGGGAAGGGTACTCACCTTCTGAAACTCCTCTCACAATTTTTGGAGGAATTTCACGAAACTTGGCAGGATTCTTTGTTATATGTCAGTAATACGCATATTGCAATTTCGTTCAATTCAGTTGCATTTTACCAGAGTTATGGTAGAGTTGGCAGCGGGGGATATTGTGCTCTCAGAGCACTCTTGTTTTTTTTCTTGGGCATAACCAAACGTAACCATGCATAAATATTTTAATTCCATAAACAAACTAAAGCATTTGTACCTGTAAGAGAAAGGAGATACAACTTCAGGGGCATCTAACAGTTTTCATGGATGGAAAGTTTATTCTTATGAGTTTATTTATTTAACTAGTTATCTATGCTATTCTAAATTGACCATACTGTATGTGTGAATGTTGGGTTGGTGTGATCAGCTGAGATTGGCTCCAGCTTCCCCTACGACCCTGATGGATGGATGGATGAATTATCTATGTGTGAAAAAGCAAACCAATATTATATTTATGTTTTCTGACAGATTTTATAACGCATTAATTTAAGGCTATCTCTCACTGCAGTACCACAAAATGCAGTTTTGAAACAATACTATGTGTGGATGACACACATGAATCTGCCAGTGCACACTGATACCGACAAAGGATAAATTAATTCAAGTAGAAATTAAAGTAGAAATAACTTCAACTTAATTTGATATGTTATTCAAGATTCAAGACTCCTTTATGAAAAAACTTCGCAAAGAACAACCAACATTGTGTTTAATATAGTTACAACTCATTCTACAGTACTGTGCAAAAGTCTTAAGCACCCTATTATTTCATACAAACTTTGTTATACGATAGATTTCTGTTTTTATGACTTCTCCCTTATCGAGTCAGTACAAAAACATTTTAGATTTCCAAACGTTTGTTTTCCAGCACAAAATTAAATGTTACAGGAAAAAAAATGTTTGTATCTGAGCAGCATATTACATAAGAGAGCACTTTTCAGATTAAAAAGAAAACATAATGAAGGCTGCTGGGTTTTGGTGCCAAATGAAGAAGTGAGTGTGACAGTCAAAGTGTCCAGAAGAACTGTGGCTGGTTCTGTAAGATGCTCAGTAAAACCTACAGCTCATTTCCGCATAAAACTGCACTCATTGTACCTCAGACTACTTTTTTTTTTAAAGCAAAGGGTCGTCTCACACCAAATATCGACTTTGTTTCATTTATTATGGCTTACTGTTTACTGTTTATAGTATTTTTTCTTAATGTCGAAACATTTTATTTCATTATTTTTTAAGCCATTTTTAGTCTACAGCATTTCTTTACATGTGCCTAAGACTTCTGCACAGTATTGTATATCATAACACCTAATAATAAATGAATTTTAAAAAGGTTGTGATTTAATAAAAAACAAAAGCATATAATTGTTGATATAAGCTTTCTATACGGAGATGTTTATTTCACATTTATGAAAGGAGTCCCCAGTGTCAGCGCTTTGTAACAGTCAGAGTTAAAGCTGCTCTGTTAGATTTTCCTCTACAGGAAGGACTTCAGGATGGAGGAAGTTGCAATTTATTGTTTTTGGGTAACAAGCTTCAGAGAGAGAGAAGAAGAGAAAGAAGAGAGGCTGGAGCTGCCATAATGTAAGTGATAACAGGAAATAAGCTGTTTTGTGGATGTTCAGTAACATTAAATGTAAGTATAACGTGTAAAAAGGACATTTTAATACATGTTCTTTAACTGGAAGGGCACTTGATAGAGTGCATACCTCCACTAAGCCACATATTTGGATTTGCATAAAGTTCTAATCAATTGTTCCTTGGCCCATAGCCCACCTTTCCTTAAATTTTCATCAAAATCCGTTCACTACTTTTTGACTTATGTTGGGAACAGCAACATTGAGCGGCATAGTGGTGTAGTCGTTATCACTGTCGCCTCACAGTAAGAAGGTTCTGGGTTTGAACCTCGTGGCCGACAGGGGCCTTTCTGTGTGGAGTTTGCATGTTCTCCCCGTGTCTGTGTGGGTTTCCTCTGGGTGCTCCGGTTTCCCCCACAGTTCAAAGATGGGGCCACTGTAATTGGCACAAGCTGTAGTGGTTTCCCAGCCATAATGTATGCACATATATAAATCTTGCTATGGCAAAGCTAATAAATAATTTAAAAAAATCAGAGGCGAAAACATAACCTCCTCCAACAAAGTTGGTAAAAATGTAATTGTTGGCAAATTGTTGTGGTATAAGAGGAATTTTCCTATAACAGAACTCCCTCAAGAGTTGTATTCCTTACACATACATTATAATTATATGTGCTTTCTGGTGGTTTACTTGCATCACCACAACTCTCACCAGTGTAGTATTTGACGTTGTGAAAAAATACCATTTTCTTATGTATTATTAGAAAAAATGTATTATTTTAAGCCTGAAAAATACAAACATCTTAGCCCAGGATGCCATCACCACACCAGAGATTACCATTGACAATACCCATCTTGAAGTAGTGAACTCGTTCACCTACAGTACCTTGGGTCTACCACCTCAATCTCCCTTTCCTTGGACACCGAAGTGAGCTCCAGAATCGCCAAAGCTACAGCTGTCATGGCCAGATTGAACAAGCGAGTTTGGAACAATAGCCATCTGACCGAGAAAACCAAGCTACACGTCTACCAAGCTTGTGTACTCAACATGCTTCTATACGGCAGCGAGACTTGGACTTGGACAACGCATGCCAAACAAAAGAAGCGACTCAACAGTTTCTATCTCCACTGTTTCAGACGTACCCTCCAGCTCAAGTGGCAAGAGAAAGTGGTTAACACAGAGGTCCTTAAGCGTGCTGGAATCTCTAGCTTGGTTGCACTTCTCAGCCTGAGGTGCGTCAGGTGGCTTGGTCATATTCGATGGATGGCACCAGATCAAATTCCAAGGGACATACTTTATGGGGAGTTATGTGCAGGATCTCACTCAGTTGGGCGTCTAAAACTCCGATACAAAGATGTCTGGAAAAAGGACATGCAGCTAACCGATATCAACACTGACAACTGGGAATACATCGCAGACAGTCGTGATGAATGGAGAGTTCTAGTCAGAGATGGAGTGCAGAGGGCAGAGACCCACAGAAGCGTCCAGCTCGCTGAGAAGAGAACCAGAAGGAATGCAAGGGCAGCCTCTATAAGAGGTTGTCTACCTTTGTCTGCAGACAGTACGGAAGAGACTGTCACTCTAGAATGGGTCTGCATTGCCGCTCTCGAAAGTGCTCCTAGCGCTATACCATCATCTCCCGAGATGGACAGATACCAACAGCCAACAACATTATTTTCTAAACCGTCTGCCTTTCGACAGGAAAAAACAGCAGCGCTCCAAAGGTGTCCGAGTCCGACGCACAGTCTTTGTAAGAAAAAAAAAGGTTAACATTACTGTTAACAAATTATTAGAATAAAAATCTGAGATTACAGGGAAATACAGGATAGTTTTTCATAGCTCATATTGTATATTGTGTAAAACTGAACTACACTGGTGTGTCTAAAGGGTGTATCTCACCAACGGAGACGTCGCCGCGACGTCTCCAACATACCAGTCGCAGCAGTCACGGAGACGTTTCCAACACAAAAATGTCTTGCGCTCTCACCAAGGAGACGTCTCAATATATGGTACAAGAAGAGAGTACTTACTGAATGAGTCTCATGCCCAAGATGCCTGTGTCCCTCAATATGCTTCCGCAGAAAGGTATACCTGTTTACGATGAAGGTTTCCTTTGCAGTGTAGGTGTGTGCTGGCTGTCCCGACTTTTTTTTCATGCATCTGTTGAACCTTGTACGCATGTTGCGAAGATGTCCTATGAACTGTGTATCTGGAAATAGTAAAATTACAATAATTCTATCGAACTACTCACTTCATAAGGTTCATAAGATGCGTTTATTGTCCTCATTACATAACATGGAAATGTGTTGAATATACATGGTATTGAAATATATGCAATAATTCATAGAATGAATGCATAAAAATATATTTTTCTATATAAAACCCCTTATATGTCAAATATTTATTCTAATGCAGTAGAATATATGGAATTTAAAGTGTACACTCACAAGTGGGTAGCAGCTTCTGTTCTTCAAAGATAGTTTTCTGATCGCAAAGGAAGGATTCAACAGCTGCTTTCTTGTACATATTATCTTTAAATTTTTCGTGGGATTTATCGTAAAATTCAGGATGATCCTCCCAAAACTCCGCCATTATCTGCTGATGTTCCTGTTTCCAGTCAAATTGTTTGGTGTCTTTGGCCATGTTGGCATCGGTTGCCTCAGCAGCCACAGCTGCTTCAACAGCTAAAGCATCCTTCTTCTTGCGGCCCCCACTGCCCTTGGGTGGCATGTTGGTAGTAGTGGCTGCAACAAGTTTCTAAATCCGATGGAGACTTTTGCAGGCTTCTGCACCTCACTTGGACCAGGAGGGATGTCAATACGCGTTCAGCCACGTGTTTTCTGTAGTGGGTCAAACAGCGTGAAGTAGTCTCCGCGACGTCTCCGCGACGTTTCCGCGACATCTCCGCAACGTGTCATCAGTCTTTCTGGTCTCCAGCAGGTCTCCGCGACGTCGCGGAGACGTCTCAGCAGTCACTGAAATAATAAATCTCTGCGACGTCGCTGCAACTGATGGAAACGTCTCGGGGACGTCGCGGAGACGTCGCGGAGACTGGAAAAAGTCTCCCAAAAAATCGAACATGTTCAAATTTCTTGCGACTCCTCGGAAACTCCGTAATTTTCAGGAGGCGTCTCTGAGACGTCGCGGAGACGTCTCTGCAACTAGCAAAATCTGTAGTCGCGAACTAGTTTCATGTCCGGTGAGATACACCCTTAACAGTTGTACCTTTTTAAACCTTAACTAATGGGTCCAAGAGAGGCCAAGAGTCTTCTGGATGGAATATTTGTCTGGCGTGGATACTCGTACTACATCTGAAATAAAAAAAAAATATCTAGTGAAAAACTAAAGTAGGGGGTGTCGTGGCTCAGTTGGATAAGGTGCCATACCATAAAATCTGGGGACCCAGGTTCGATTCCGACCTGAGGTCGTTTCCTGATCCCTCCCTGTCTCTCTCTCCCGCTTATTTCCTGTCTCTACACTGTCCTATCCAAGAAAGGTAAAGTAAAAACATATTGTATTGTCCGACGTTCTGCATAAAAAGGAGTTCTCTTGATATCATGACTCTTTAATGAAGACGTCTTTGTCTTTAATTCAGCTCCGTAATTTATAACTGGTTATAAATGCATTACTTGTCATTGCAGAAGGGCTTTCTCTCAGAGAAAATGGGACTGTCAGAAAAGTTGATAAAAATACAAGCTGATTTTACAAAAACTGTGCCACTTTCATGTAAATGCCACCAAAACCAATTAATCACGTCATAACCTACTTCTGATAGAGATGTAGAGGAGAGTGCTGCTGCAGAGATAGATTAATATTGGACAGGGACAATGGTGACTGGCATATTGAGCTCTCTGAGAACATCTTACATAAAGCCTCGACTGTATGGTCATGTGTTAGCAGGCCGCCGTTTAGTGCTGACATTAATTAGCACAATTAGTAGTACCTGAAAGGGAGTAAATGTGTTGTGAACAGAGTTTTAATGTTTGAAGGAGACAAAGAGGAAGTCTTGGAAATACTGTACTGAGGTAGGATGTTTAAATCTTATAAGGCCATCATACTGATATACTCACTGGACGAGAGTACAGTGGGCAATTCAATGCACGATTGATGGCTAATGATACAAATACCTCATTAGTTATGTCTGAATATTTAACAGTTATTCCACGAAATCAAGTCGTACATGAGCTGATAACTGATGAGGCGCGTAGCACCGAGTCGGCTATAAACCATGGATGACGAGATTGAGTGGAATAACGGTTTTATTCCATCTACATTCACTGGATTTTGAGAAACAGAGCATTTTTATTTGTTGCAAATTCAGTAAATAAAAACTTTATACAAAACGTCCGACAAAATAATTTCCGCTTAGAATGTAAACAAACTGGCGAAATGACAGGAGCAATTTGTGAAAAATGCTATAATAATAATTCTTGAGAAATTAAAAAAAAGATACGTTCTTACCATCAAATACTTTTATTCCATAATTTTGTTGCTTTTTTTGTTGTTTTTTTTTGGGGGGGGGGGGGGTTGTTTTCGAGTAGAGCTTTTATTTCATCCTTGGTTGGTTCAGCAACACGTGCCGTCATTTTGTTTTTTCTCTACTCACGGGATATGAGCTGATAGCCTAGTAGTAGAGTAGCCAATCAGAGCGTGCGATTACTCATATCCAGTGAATGTGGATAGAATAAACCACATTATATCCCTCATCAAAAAAATTCCTTTGCAGGGATTGGCCAAGGATGGCTCACGTTACATAAAATAGTTCCACCATTGATTAAGCAATGTTTCTCCATTCATCCATCCATTATCTGTAGCCGCTTATCCTGTACAGGGTCGCAGGCAAGCTGGAGCCTATCCCAGCTGACTATGGGCGAGAGGCGGGGTACACCCTGGTACAAGTTGCCAGGTCATCGTAGGGCTAACACATACAGTAGAGACAAACAACCATTCACACTCACATTCACACCTACAGTCAATTTAGAGTCACCAGTTAACCTAACCTGCATGTCTTTGGACTGTGGGGGAAACCGGAACACCCAGAGGAAGCCCACACAGATACGGGGAGAACATGCAAACTCCACACAGAAAGGCCCTCGTCGGCTGCTGGGCTCAAACCCAGGACCTTCTTGTTGTGAGGCAACAGTGCTAACCACTACACCACCGTGCTGCCCAGCAATGTATCTTGTTACGTCAAAAAAAAACCACCAAAAAACCAAAACGGATATGGCATGAGTCATATACCATGAACTGACGTCACAATTTCAAGCTATACAGCCGACTCGAGTCACAGCTGTGGCTCCGCGAACATTTCTGTGTGTGTAGATCTACGTATCATGATCATGCCAAGTGAGGCAGGTGATAGCATGGTACACTGCACATGCACAGGTTGAAGGTCGCTCTGACAAAAACAACAAACATGGCCGCCTCCAGTGAGTTTATGCCGAGATTCAATCTTAACACTTTTAGTTTGGAATTTTTGATGAGGGATATAAATCTAATATACCGTGCACTGAGAGGCTCCGGTTGAAATTATGGATTCTCTTTGGTAACTGTCGTAGTACTGGTTTCTTCAGGGCTGCGCCCATCACAAAATAATACTATACCAGTCACCTCAGAGAATCCATAATTTCAACCGGAGCCTCTCGGTGCATGATACATTAGATTACTGTCTGGTGTCACACAGAGGAGGACAGACTATTTCAGGGTTAAGGGTTAGAACTTAGGAACAGTGAGGACCCCAGTATGAGAAATCGTCCGTGTGTATATGTAGAAGTGTAAGAATAGATAATTTCGTCTAGTTTTATATGTAGGTGTGTCACATAATTAAAATAATGAATTGTAATGATGTAATCACATTTTTTGGTATAGCCACTAAGCCTCTTTAATACAATAAACAACACATTTTTGTAAGTCTAACAAAAAATTGTTAGAGGGAAGTTTTGCAAACCCCCCCCCCGGTAATATATAAAGTACTCATCAGAAGTTTGTACTCCCCTACTCATTCACTGGCTTTCCTGTATTTTGTATTTTCTACATTGTAGAACAATATTGAAGACATCACTACAATTAAATAATGTCTGGAACATATATGGAATTATGTGGTAAACAAAAAGTGTTTAAAAAACACAATCTATATCATAAGTGGCAAAGTTTGTTTGTTTGTTTGTTTGTTTGTCTTGAGCTAACGCCACCATTTCTCAACAGATTTTCACCAAATTTGGCAGCTAGGTCCAGGGATGACCCGGAATTTTGCAGCTATAAACAAAATTCATGTACAGGGCCCAGGGGTTCCCGGTGGGCCCCTGGGTGGTGAATGTTTGGATTTTTGCTTGTCTTGGGTTAACATCACCATTTCTCAACGGATCTTCACCAAATTCGACATGGAAGTCTGGGGGCAACCCAGAATTTTGCAAAACCCGGGCAACGTCGGGTAACCTGCTAGTGTTTCATATTTTCAGTTTTTCAAAGTAGTCAGCGTTTACCTTGATGACACTTTACACACTATTGGCATTATCTTAACCAGCTTCATGAGGTAGTCACCTGGAATGCTTTTCAATTAACAGGTCTGCCTCGTCAAAAGTTAATTAGTGGATGAGTTCCTTGCCTTATTAATGCATTTAAGATCAAACCGTAAATAGTAAATAATAAAAATACAGTAAATAGCCCTAGTCCACGACTGTATTAATGCATATTATGTCAAGAACCGCTCAATTAATAAAGAGACACGACATCCATCATTACTTTCAGACATGAAGTGACTTTTAATTAATAAAAATAAAGAAAAAACATTGAATTAGAAGGCGTGTCCTAACTTTTGACTGGTACTGTATAATACCTTAGCCTCACAACAAGCATTTCAATGTACAATTGTCAGTGACATTTTGTGCACATGATAAACGAACTTGAAACTTGAAACATTCACAAGAGATAAACATGTTACCTTTTAATGTGAATAGGAGTTGCAAATTGCCAGTAATCAATATGCTATTCTTTCCTCCTGGCTGCCTCTTGCTCCTTCCTGGTTCCTGATGACCTCCTTTTGCTAGTGATTATTCTGTGAAGCCCAGGGGTTTAAAGGGGTTTCTTTGCCAGCGCTCATGTTACTCTGAGTATATGATGAATGCTCTTTATTTAACCAAGAAAAGTTATCATCATTATCTCACAGCTTAGTGAGTAGGTGGCTTCCATTACTTCAATATTGTAAGACAGAAACACCGATATCAACAACAAAGAAAGTTTTATTAACTGTGCCAAATTTGACCCAAGACTTAATTCTGCAAAGGTTCCTGGTTGTAGTTGGACTTCTAAGATAAATTTCACTCCCAGCTCTGATGTGGTATCAGACTATGATTGCCAAGCTAAAGCTCATACTACGGGCGGTAGATTTTCTTCCTGTTGGTCCAGTCTTTAGCTACTGCACTTGTCCTCTCCAGTTTCTCAGCCTCCATTCCTAACAAATCCTGTTCTTAATAAGTTTTTGTGCCTAAACTTGTGTCTAATCTCAACCTAAACTTATGTTCTTTCTTATTCAGGACAAAGCACTGTATCATCTTCCTAACTTCTGTGTCACCACACAATTAGATGTGATTCAGTTTTCTCATTCCTTTTGTTTGTTCTATCATTTCTCTCATCTGTGCTTTTTACGTAACTCACTTTCTGCCAACTAGAACTTGTAACAAACAGTGAGTGTGAGAAAGAACAGAGGAAGAGAAAGCAGGACAGAGAAAAAAAAGAAAGCTCTTGTCATTCTTACCACTCCAGACCACTGAAGGTATATGGGAGAAGGTGTGAGATGAATGGACAGGAAGGTGCCACAATTTGTAGCATCACATGGATGATCCAGAAACTGTATGACCACATAAGTAGACATCTCCATTGCAGTATAGATAGTTATAATAGCAGTCAAATTTAGAAGGAGTTTTACCAGCATTAACTAACAACATTAACCAACAATTCATTAAAAAAACAACTTTGTAATCTAATTCAATAGTACATTCATTTGTAGCCAGGAATCCAAGAGAGCAGTTGGCTGTGCTCTTTGTATTTGATGGATGACTTTACTGTATTTCCAGTCAATCGCAGCAACACTAGCCAATCATGGGCGTCTGTGAGTAGGGTATGCATAATAAGGCAGATAGTGCTTTCCTCCAAATGTTATGCTGCTCTGTGATGCAGTTGGCTGGCTTCATGTGCCCCAGAGGAAACATGTATGAGCCTTCAACCTCCCCAGTTGGTAGTTGTCATATGATAAGGTGAGATCTCTGGTTGGTGTGAGTTGGCCAAGACCAAAATATGGGTGGGAGGTTGTGTGTGTGGGGGGTGTTAGGGGACTGACCTTGACCTTTTCAGCTGTCAAACCATAGGCCATTATGTATGCAATAAAGGCCCTTAATCTCCAAGATTCTAAAAAAAAAAAATGTAGCACAACAACTGAACTGATACATGAAAGCTTTTATTTGGTACTGCATGTGTACTGGTTAAAGTAGTAAATGACCTGCTACTGGCTTCTGATCAGGACCGTGTTTCCTCATTTGTATTACTTAGGCTTAGTGCTGCTTTTAATACCATAAATTACAATATTCATTTCAAAAGACTATAATTTTTGTTGAGCTTAAGGGCACGGGCGCAGATAGAGGGGGGGACGGGGGGGATTCGGCCCACCCAGATTTAAATTCACCTCGTTCGGTCCCCCCCACTTAAAGGGAGGAAAAAACGTCTATGCTGTCTTTCTTTGCATAAGGCAAACCTCTCGGAAAAATCAAAAGACTAATTACCATTCGGTTTATTGAGGTGCACAGCAGTACATACATAGTTGCAACTGCGCAGACTGCACGGGTTGCGAGCTCGAGCTTGGTTGCTATGGTTACCCACAACAAGTTTGACAGGCATATCGGGGACAGCTCCTAGTTCAGGACCCCAACACAGCATGATGAAGGGTGCCAAAAGGCAGAAAACGACTGCATCGTTTTTTCAAAAAAAAAAAAAACGACTGTAAGTAAACTGTGCCTTACTTTATCATATCACCTTGCAATTTTTTGATAGTCTGTTCAAAGTAATGGCGTAGTGAAAGTAAAATCGTACGGAGTAGAGATGCCTTTCTGGTAGCCTCCTTCTTTCGGTGGTAGCCTGTAGATACAGTGCTCAGAAGGCAGTTTTAATGTTTAATCTGGCGTTCCCTGCCATAATTTCAGCGAGCATATTGTTTCATAAGGAAACTTTGCGAAGAGTTGTTGACTGACTGCCGCTCACGCAACACACAGGCATAGTTAGAAAGTCAGGATGCACTGGTTTACACTTTACACACACACACACACACACACACACACACACACACACACACACACACACACACACACACACGTAGCCCAGCCTCTTGCTATGTTTAACAGTTGGAACTTAGCGGTTTTAAAACTAGTTTTGCAGTTTTGCAATTTCTGTGCGTGATGATAATGTGTAAACTTTGGATTTCCATAGGCTATGTTAAAATGTTATCATTGTCCTGGCCTGCAGGTAGTTCCTGGTGATGGCAGTGAGGGAGGTGAAATAACATGTATACACACTACCGTTCAAAAGTTCGGGGTCACCCAGACAATTTTGTGTTTTCCATGAAAAGTCACACTTTTATTTACCACCATAAGTTGTAAAATGAATAGAAAATATAGTCAAGACATTTTTCTGGCCATTTTGAGCATTTAATCGACCCCACAAATGTGATGCTCCAGAAACTCAATCTGCTCAAAGGAAGGTCAGTTTTATAGCTTCTCGAAAGAGCTAAACTGTTTTCAGCTGTGCTAACATGATTGTACAAGGGTTTTCTAATCATCCATTAGCCTTCTGAGGCAATGAGCAAACACATTGTACCATTAGAACACTGGAGTGATAGTTGCTGGAAATGGGCCTCTATACACCTATGGAGATATTGCACCAAAAACCAGACATTTGCAGCTAGAATAGTCATTTACCACATTAGCAATGTATAGAGTGTATTTCTGATTAGTTTAAAGTGATCTTCATTGAAAAGAACAGTGCTTTTCTTTCAAAAATAAGGACATTTCAAAGTGACCCCAAACTTTTGAACCGTAGTGTGTGTGTGTATCTCATCTCATCTCATTATCTCTAGCCGCTTTATCCTTCTACAGGGTCGCAGGCAAGCTGGAGCCTATCCCAGCTGACTACGGGCGAAAGGCGGGATACACCCTGGACAAGTCGCCAGGTCATCACAGGGCTGACACATAGACACAGACAACCATTCACACTCACATTCACACCTACAGTCAATTTAGAGTCACCAGTTAACCTAACCTGCATGTCTTTGGACTGTGGGGGAAACCGGAGCACCCGGAGGAAACCCACGCGGACACGGGGAGAACATGCAAACTCCGCACAGAAAGGCCCTTGCCAGCCCCGGGGCTCAAACCCAGGACCTTCTTGCTGTGAGGTGACAGCGCTAACCACTACACCACCGTGCCGCCCCGTGTGTGTGTATATATATATATATATATATATAATACACACACACACACACACACACACACACATATATATATATATATAGATATATAGATATATAGATATATAGATATATAGATATATATATACACAAAATGGAATCATTTGCTGACAGCTCAGTCCCCCCCAGTTCAAAAATCCTATCTGCTCCCCTGCTTAAGGGAATGGCTCTTTCCTAACTCAGGTCTTATCTGACCATTATCAGCTTGTAAACATTGATGTTGATTTCTCTGTCTAGTCAAAAGAAACTAGAAGGGCACTTGGTAGAGTGCATACCTCCACCAAGCCACATATTCAGATTTGCATTACAATCTAATCAATTGTTCCTTGGCCCATGGCCCACCTTTCCTCAAAATTTCATCAAAACCTGTTTACTACTTTTTCAGTTGGGAACAGATGAAATAATCCTGGATCCACATACACATCCGGATTTGCAGCAAAATCTAATCAATTGTTCCTTGACCCACTGTCCACCTTTCCTCAAAATTTCATCAAAATCCTTTCACTTCTTTTTGAGTTACATTGGGAACACTCAGACAAATGAAGGTGAAGACATTTTGGAGGAGGTAGAAATTGGTGTTCCACAAGTATTTATTCTCGGGTCACTGTTTTTTTTTGGGGGGGGGCTTGCTTTTTGTTTTTCTTGTGCACTAATGCACCCCATACCAGCACAGATGCTGGCTTTTAAGCTGTCCACTGATAACAAGCCAGATGATCCCTCTCCTCTATAACCTGGAGGACGTGATGGCCATGATTTTCAAAAAGAATTTCAAATTACAATGCGTCAACCCACAAGACAACTTTGCTCAGGTCCAAAGAAGGTGGCGGTGTTTCTCGATATTGCTTATATAATTTAATGTAATGTAATATGGTTTTAAGTGGCATTTGTGGATGCATTGACAAAACTAACTGTGTTCACAGATAATGGTTTTTGGAAGTGTTCCTGAGTCCATTTAGTGATTTCCACTACAGACACGTCTTTGTTTTTAATGCAGCTGAGGGCCTGAAGATCACAGGCATCTAATGTCAGTTTTCAGCCTTGTCTCTTGCATGCAGAGATTTCTCCAGATTCTCTGAATCTTTTAATGATATTATGTACCATAGATGATGTGATCCACAAATTCTTTGCAATTTTACATTGAGAAACGTTATGCTTAAATTGTTGCACTGTTTGCCCATGCAGTCTTTCACAGAGTGGTGAACCCTTCCCCATCTTTACTTCTGAGAGACTCCGCCTCTCCGGGATGCTCTTTTTATACCCAATCATGTTACTGACCTTGGTTGTTTTTAACATAAAACAACTTTTCCAGTCCTTTTGTTGCCCCTGTCCCAATGTTTTTTTTTAATCTATTGATGGCACTAAATTCAAAATAAGCATATATTTTTCAAAAAACAATAAGATTTCTCAGTTTCAATATCTGATATGTCGTCTTCGAAATATTTTCAGGGAAATATAGGCTTTCCATGTTTCCTGATGCAAATCATAGCATTCTATTTTTATTTACATTTAACATAGCATCCCAACTTTTTTGGAAACAGGGTTGTAAATCTATATATCCAGTACACCAATAATATCATATATCATATCATATCATATCATATCATATCAAATGACACAAAGTTCAACATCCATCTCGTTTTTTCTTACCATGTATTCACACATTTGCACACACACACACATTAGCCATTATCATCCTACATGTAAACAGAACAGCGCTTTCTGAGAGCCGAGGTTGAAACTAGAGATGCTCGGGTACCAGTGAAGGGTTGGCTTTCAGCTTGCCCTCTTTCTCCTTTTTCTCCTTTCCTTGCTCCTCTTCATTCTTTGTACTGACCGTGGAAGGGACCAGGTGTCAGGGCAGACACTAATATACAGTAGTAATGCTTTGCTCAGGTCTTATATAAACTGTAGGAGAAATGCCAAATACGTATAGCCTCGGAGATGAAAGACCCTGTATCCGTGCAGCCGGACGCTGTTTTTTCCCCCCTCCGTCTTTTGCATGAGGTTTTTATGTGTAACTCCAACAGGTGCAAAACTGTCCCGTGAGGTACCAGCTATCTGAATTCACAAGACAAAATCTACTGCTTTTTTGGTGATAAGACTCGTATTTTGTGGGGATTATATTATTTGTCTTGTGAGGGCAAGAAAAAGCCTGCAATTATCTAAGGTATGTTTTTCATCTTAATGAACTTGTCATAGATATTATAATTTTTAAAAGTCTTGCTTATGTGTTTGTAGGAAAGCATGAAGTAGCTCTTGAGATCCACCAAAAATGGACATTCAATAAACTGCTCTGTGATTTCTGATTAAAATCTTGGCTGATGTAGAAGTTTAAATTTGGAAATGATGGAAAGTTCTGTGTTCTATGGGAAACTTTTTTTTTGCATCATTCATAGTATTCATACACTTTGTTAAATATATACGACCTCCTATTTGTTTCTCTGATAGTAAATTAAATCTTCATTATAACAAATTGATGCTGGCAGACGCAAAGTAATAAAAGGCATTTTATAAATTCCAGCAAAACTCCAAAATTTAGAGAAAGACAGAGACCAAGAGCAAGGGATAGACAAACAATTGCTCTTTTTTCCAGTAGTTTATTTGCGACTTGTTTTAATGGGCAATTTTTGTGTGCACCTGAGATCTTTCAGCTCAGAGTTGGGAAGAGGAGGAAAGGAAAGGGAGGGGAAGCAAGAGCAACACAAAAGGCAACATTATTCCCCTGCGAATCCATGAATGGCGTATTGAAAAACATAACACTGGAGACTAGATTACTTTTCATGCTTCATAACTGCAGTGTTTGTCCGAAGCTTAGAACGCTCTGTAAGAGCAGCATTTTTAAAAAATAATAAAATAGGGAAAATTAGTGCATGGCAGTGTTAAAAAATCAGCAGGCCCTAATTGCAGGGGAAAGAAGCCATGTGATTGGGTTTTACAAGAAGATTAAAATGTCCAAAGTGAAGTAGCAATGCAGAGAAGTGTGATTCACCAGGAGGAAGAGGCTAGGATTCAAAAAAGACAGGAGACTTGGGTTTTGATGAGATGCTAAAGCTAAAAGTACAGGATCATTTCCTATTTCTGATCTTGTGGTTATCAGGATTTTGTATTTCTTTTGGACACTTGATTCAATTCACCCTCTAATCACTTACTGTGTCAGGAGCTAATGGTAGTGACTTGAATGTTGACTGTTCAAATCATAGGACTGTCAGAGAAACACACGGTGCTAAAGAGAAGCAGTGGCGAATTTAAATGTCACTTTGTGGGTTTAGTAGAATTACTAGAATGCTATTCTGGTGAAATATTGAAAT
Organism: Neoarius graeffei; assembly: GCF_027579695.1. Classification (NCBI taxonomy): domain Eukaryota; kingdom Metazoa; phylum Chordata; class Actinopteri; order Siluriformes; family Ariidae; genus Neoarius; species Neoarius graeffei. Next base: position 16,423,653 of record NC_083596.1, on the reverse strand, counting down.
GCAGAAATTCCTTCAACTCAATTTTAGTAGCTGCTTTATCCTCATCTGGGTAGTGGTGGACCTAGAGCCTATTCCATGGGGAAGCCATGGCCTAAAGGTTAGAAAAGCAGCTTTGGGACCAAAAGGTTGCTGGTTTGATTCCCTGGACCAGCAGGAATTGCTGAAGTGCCCTTGAACAAGGCACCTAACCCCCAACTGCTCCCTGGGCTGTCCACTGCTGTGGGTATGTCAGGGTCCTGTTGGATAAGAGCATCTGTTAAATGCCTGTAATGTATTCTAAAAACACTGGACATGAGACGGGAATACACCCTGGAGAACACACTCACAAATGGGGACAATTTTTGGAAACCAATACACCTATCCAAAATCATGTTTTGGGAGCTGGAAGGAAACCAGATAACCCAGATAAAGCCATGGGCGAACACACCAAACTCCACACAGACAGTAATCCAAGCTCAGAAATGAAATGAGGACCTGGGACCTACCTGTTGCACCACCATGCCAACAATTTATTTTAATGTAGCGTGTAAAGAGTGTAGTGAGTAACAGCTTTACTACCATTTTTTTTAATTCATGGATGATTTGGGTTTTAGATATTATGCTACAACGTGCTTGTTGCAGAGATGTCCACAAGTGCCAGTGGCAGGCGGTTTTCTCCGCCTACACAGACAGTCTGCGCTGGCTACTCGATCCCAGGAAAAAAAAAAACCCTAGCCTTTCGATGTTCAAGCAATTTATATTATCTCCGTAGTCCATAATTTGCTGCAAATCCAATTATTTCACCATGAAATTGTCTTCAATTCGGGTCTAACATGACTGGAAGCGATGCCATATTTGTTGATCGATTCTCGCACTCTGACTGGCTGAGCCGGACCACGTGACCACGCCATAGCAGACGGTAAAGACACGGTTGGTCGTTATTGCAGACAATTTCACTTGGGTTTTCACAAAATGCCACCAAAGAAGAAACTAAAACCTTCCGTGGTCCAAATAAATATAAAATCTATGTTTTCTGCAGGTTTGTACATATAATTTGTAATTGATATTTTCATATCTAAGAATTATTTTCATATCCAGAAGCTACCCAGAGTGCCTAAGTTCCCATAGAGATGTCTGGTCCCTTAGCTAAGGCTTTGTATTTATCAATTGTAAGTGCAAATAACTGTGTGCAAATATTTACGCTGAAATTAAAACTATACACAATACCACACCAGAAGCACATCAAGTGCATTACACATGCACCAAATAAGCTCACCATGTAGTTATGTTACAGAGCCGGGCAGCGTACTACAAAGGGGAACTGAGAAACCCAAGCACAGACACATCTGGAGGGAAATTTCATACATATTTTGCAAGTATTTGACAGGGAAATGGTTAGTAATTTATTCACTAAGAATGCATCAGAAGCCACCAGAAGGCATGTAAATTAAAAAATTTTCTGGGGGGGCATGCCCTCAGACCCCCCCAAGCATTAGCATGCCTTTAGTGCACCGTGGTAGCCTAGTAAACTAGACCCAACCGCCTAGCGGCCAAAAATATTTTTTGCCTAGCGAATGGGTCTAGCCTCGCACCATATAAACAAAAACACCCCGGGCATCAAATCGTACCCGCCAATCATAACGCAAGGTTTTTGTTTGGATTCTTTGGGCGGGCTTTTGCAGGAGTGACGACAAAGCTGCGCGACACTGGAGAAAGCACAACAGGAAAGATGGCTTCGGGCTAGTGAACAGCGCGTGTTTGACTCCGCTTTGGAATCAGTTTTAGAAGAATTAGACTTGCAGTTTTCGTTGAAACATGAGCAGGAAGAGGCTCTCCGCTCATTCCTTTTCAAGAAGGACGTTTTCGCTGTTTTGCCGACCGGCTATGGCAAAAGTCTGATCTACCAGCTGGCTCCGCTCGTAGCCAAAAGGATGGGGCTAGTTTGTGCAGTACGAAGAATTAATAAACAGCTTTGAAACATTACTTTTTGATTGTTTCTTATTTTCCCGTTATTTTAAATTTAAGGGAAATTATTTCACCAAACACCACTAAATAAAAACTCTCAAAAACAGTTTAAGCAAACCCTTGAAAAACACTTGGAAAAAATGTGTATGTGGTACAGACTCCAAACTTGTGGTCATTATCTCCAAACTTCTTAATATCTAGAACCTGTTTATTAATTAATACGCATTTTGAAAAATTATTTAATTTCAAGGCCTCCCCCACTGCTTTCTGTCGCTCTGACTACGTCACAGTCACTGTTGCGCTGATTGGTCAGAGCGTTGGCCTATACGCACAGAGACAGTTTGAAAGACAGCGGTTTGTTCCTCCTACCCGCTTCGGAAATGTCTACGGATCGAGGCCAGACTAAATATTCACATTTAGTCTGGCTTGCCAGGCTAGCACCATGGCAAATTCCAGCACCACCTACTACTTTTTTTTTTCTAAGTTTGCTACTTCAGATTTCCTGGAGAACCTTGAGGCTTGTTGCATTGCAAAATAGTCCCTTTGAGTGCCTTGAACCCTATATAATAATAATAATAATAATAATAATAATAATAATACTGAGACCATCTACAAACCAGTTGTGGGCCATTATTATTGAGACTTGGTAGATAAAAGAGCAAGGTAAACGCCTTCGTGGTCAAGTAAAATACCTATTAAAGAAAAGCATAAAAACAAATTCATAAATCACCCAAGTGTTAAAGTAATTACTGCAAACAACATATTGAGATCGTGTGAGTTCCAGCGAGCGTGCACATACAGAGCACAGTATTTGTGTATTTGCTCACACAGACTCTTGTGCAGCCTTTTCTGGAGTCTTTGAGCCACCACACCCCCCACCCTCAGATTATTCCCCCTTGATTACCTCCATCACTGGACAAAGGGAGACAAGAGGCGCCCGGCTGGTGTCATCAACTGCCTAAGCATTCTGGAGAGCCCCAGTGAAAGATTCGCAGGAAGCAGCCCTTAGGTCCCAGAAACAGGCAGCAGAAACAGCTTTTTGTGCCCTCAGCCCCGGAATGTCCACTATCTGCCTGGGCCCAATATCAAATTCTCTGCTCGTCCTGGGATCCTGTGCCCCAGCCTGCCGCTTGCTCACATTCCTGTGGAAGGTCAGGAGGGATTTGGGAAAAACAAAATGGAAAATTGAAAAAGGGGGGGGGGGGGGGGGGGAGTCAAATGGATTCATCTTCAACATGACTGATAGACATAGATGAGTTGTGTAACAGCAGGGTTAGAGGATGTTCTTTGGAAGAGCATTCAGTGTCAAACTGCTTCCAGAAGTGTATGCTCTATAGTAAAGTGTTTTAGGGTAAGTACTGTATACTGTAAACATTTGTGCACTCTGTTGTCTGTGAGTGCACGAGTTTTCAGATTGCTAATAGATAAATCTAGAACCACTTTGAGCCATCATTGCTCTCATTTGTGAATGTAGTAATACAGTACCAGTCAAAAGTTTGGACACCTATACTCATTCATAGTTTTTTTTCTGTATTTTGACTATTTTCTACACTGTAGAACAATACTGAAGATGTCAAAACTATGAAATAACATCCATCCATCCATCCATCATCTGTAGCCGCTTACCGGTATCCTGTTCTACAGGGTCGCAGGCAAGCTGGAGCCTATCCCAGCTGACTATGGGCGAGAGGCAGGGTACACCCTGGACAAGTCGCCAGGTCATCGCAGGGCTGACACAGAGACAAACAACCATTCACACTCACACCTACAGTCAATTTAGAGCCACCAATTAACCTAACCTGCATGTCTTTGGACTGCGGGGGAAACCGGAGCACCTGGAGAACACGGGGAGAACATGCAAACTCCACACAGAAAGGCCCTCGCCAGCCGCTGGGCCCGAACCCAGGACCTTCTTGCTGTGAGGCAACAGTGCTAACCACTACACCACCGTGCCACCGCATGAAATAACAGATGGAACGCACATAGAACATATCTCATCTCATTCTCTCAAGCCGCTTAATCCTGTTCTACAGGTTCGCAGGCAAGCTGGAGCCTATCCCAGCTGACTACGGGTGAAAGGCAGGGTACACCCTGGACAAGTCGCCAGGTCATTACAGGGCTGACACATAGACACAGACAACCATTCACACTCACATTCACACCTACGGTCAATTTAGAGTCACCAGTTAACCTAACCTGCATGTCTTTGGACTGTGAGGGAAAACGGAGCACCTAGAGGAAACTCACGCAAACATGGGCAGAACATGCAAACTCCGCACAGAAAGGCCCTCGTCGGCCACGGGGCTCGAACCCGGACCTTCTTGCTGTGAGGCGACAGCGCTAACCACTACACCACCGTGCCACCCACATAGAACATATATGTAGTAAAAAAAAGTGTTTAAAAAACCAAAATGTTTAATATTTTAGATTCTTCAAAGTAGCCACCATTTACTTTGATGACGCTTTGCACACTATTGCCATTATCTTCAGCAGCTTCATGAGGTAGTCACCTGGAATGCTTTTCAATTAAGAGGTGTGCCTCGTCAAAAGTTAATTAGTGGACAAGTTTCTTGCCTTCTTAATGCGCTTAATATCAAACAGTTAACAGTAAACTAGATAGACACTGTAACTAAAGTCAGTGATTTGCACTAGCTCTTACAAACTGGGACATCTGGTCACCGTACCCTATAGATCCGGAGTGGTAAGAAATAGAGAATGACGCTTAGTGAGGAAAAAAAGCCCTTTTTTCATGGATCATTCTGATTTGGTGATCTGGATCAGCAACAAAAGTCATCGCAACTTCATTCAGCCCAGAGGTATTGTTCATATGAAATTTGGTGATGATTGGTTGAAAACTGAGGGGGAAATAGCGTCCTAAAATACATTAGGAGAATAATTATAAGCATGATAAAGTAGAAAGATCCTGAGTGAGAGTAACAATTTGTGCCAGCGCTGCTAGCGCAAATTAATAATAAAAGTACAGTAAATAGTCCTATTGCACAACTGTAGTAATCCATATTATGTCAAGAACCACTCAGTTAAGTAAAGAGAAACGACATCCATCATTACTAAGACATGACGTATCTTTTAATTAATAAAAATAAAGAAACACCATTGAATTAGAAGGCATGTCCAAACTTTTTTTTTTACTGGGACTGTATATACACACACAGTGGTGCTTGAAAGTTTGTGAACCCTTTAGAATTTTCTATATTTCTGCATAAATATGACCTAAAACATCATCAGAGTTTCACACAAGTTCTAAAAGTAGATAAACAGAACCCAGTTAAACAAATGAGACAAAAATATTATACTTGGCCATTTATTTATTGAGGAAAATGATCCAATATTACATATCTGTGAGTGGCAAAAGTATGTGAACCTCAAGGATTAGCAGTTAATTTGAAGGTGAAATTAGAGTCAGGTGTTTTCAATCAATGGGATGACAATCAGGTGTGAGTGGGCACCCTGTTTTATTTAAAGAACAGGGATCTATCAAAGTCTGATCTTCACAACACGTGTTTGTGAAAGTGTATCATGGCACGAACAAAGGAGATTTCTGAGGACCTCAGAAAAAGCGTTGTTGATGCTCATCAGGCTGGAAAAGGTTACAAAACCATCTCTAAAGAGTTTGGACTCCACCAATCCACAGTCAGACAGATTGTGTACAAATGGAGGAAATTCAAGACCATTGTTACCCTCCCCAGGAGTGGTTGACCAACAAAGATCACTCCAAGAGCAAGGCGTGTAATCATCGGTGAGGTCACACAGGATCCCAGGGTAACTTCTAAGCAACTGAAGGCCTCTCTCACATTGCTAATGTTAATGTTCATGAGTCCACCATCAGGAGAACACTGAACAACAATGGTGTGCATGGCAGGGTTGCAAGGAGAAAGCCACTGCTCTCCAAAAAGAACATTGTTGCTCATCTGCAGGTTGCTAAAGATCATGTGGACAAGCCAGAAGGCTATTGGAAAAATGTTTTGTGGCTGGATGAGACCAAAATAGAACTTTTTGCTTTAAATGAGAAGCGTTATGTTTGGAGAAAGGAAAACACTGCATTCCAGCATAAGAACCTTATCCCATCTGTGAAACATGGTGGTGGTAGTATCATGGTTTGGATGATATATATCTCAATATCATGTGACATTTAGTTTCTCCATTGCAGCACTCCGGTTTGAATAACCTTAGATGTGGAAATATGAATACTTCTTCATATCAAAAAATGTGTCAAGCATCAATACAAATAAAAGCATTCTCAATCTTTTTCCAAATTGTTCTGAAATGCTTGAAATGGCCTGACAGAACGTGGGCTCTCAGTGTTATGTCTAATCAATCTCGGAAATTCATTAATTCCTTCCTTATTTTATTGTGTATTTAGTTATTCAACTCAATGCTAATACCTTCAACTTCCCTCTGGCGTGTTAAATTTATTTTTTACATTGTAGTTTGCAAAAATATAAATCGACAGTATGGTGGCGCAGTGTGTACTGTTGACACCTGACATCTCCAGGGTCCCTGGTTTGATCTGGAGCTTGGGTTGCTATCTGTGATTTTTGCATGTCAGTGAATGTTGATTTGTTAATTCACAATATTGTTTTGTTTTAGTGGCGTTGTGTATCTTTTGCAGTTGTTACTGTTAAAAGAAAAATCGATTTACTTCAAGCCACAGAGTACTATGGACCTAATCGCTGTCCAATCAGAGTGGAGAGTGCAGCGCTGAGGACCAGTAGTATTCTAGATACTGTCTATTGAAATCTGACTATATGAAAGAGAGTTCACAGAAGAAGGATTCTATGAAAAGATAAAGGGGTACTGTCCCAACCAGTGTGTGTGTATACTATACATCTGTGTGTGTGTGTGTGTGTGTGTGTGTGTGTATAGGTATCCTGGTGGCTCCTTCCTCAGACTGCCATGCGAGACCAGGGTGTGTTCAGTAGTGTGTGCAAGCGCTGGAAAGCCTCCACATGTGTCCTCATCTCTCTACTGGCCTCACTGCTGCTGCTGGCTTTTAACATGCGCCTACCACTTGGTGAATACACAGGACGTGTGTGCATGTGGTTTGCATATGCTACAGGTTATTTCTGAAATCAAGTGAATCTGGATTTACCAAGGTGATTTTAGATTTACCTAGGTGAATTAGGTCGACATTCTTAAAAGGGATTTTTTTTTGGGGGGGGGGACTCATTAAAAAAGGGGCTTGGTTTTTTTTGGGGGGGTCATAAAAGAAGGAGAACACTTCAACAAACACTCTCTATTCACCTTTCCCTCTCGTTTCTCACTCAACCCACCCCTTTATATCTTCTATCCTCTTATACCTTTCTACCCAGAATTACACTTATATACCTGTCTTTCTGTCTCATCTCATCTCATCATCTCTAGCCGCTTTATCCTGTTCTACAGGGTCGCAGGCAAGCTGGAGCCTATCTCAGCTGACTACGGGCGAAAGGCGGGGTACACCCTGGACAAGTCGCCAGGTCATCACAGGGCTGACACATAGACACAGACAACTATTCGCACTCACGGTCAATTTAGAGTCACCAGTTAACCTAACCTGCATGTCTTTGGACTGTGGGGGAAACCGGAGCACCCGGAGGAAACCCACGCGGACACGGGGAGAACATGCAAACTCCGCACAGAAAGGCCCTCACCGGCCACGGGGCTCAAACCCGGACCTTCTTGCTGTGAGGCGACAGCGCTAACCACTACACCACCGTGCCGCCGTCTTTCTGTCTATCTGTCTAATTTAATTTAATAGATTACCCAACCCTAACCCTAAATCCTAATTCACCTAGGTAAATCTAGAATCACCTAGGTGAATCCAGATTCAACTGATTTCAAAAATCACCTGCAACACATACCAGCTGAGAAGCAACCTATGTAATTCTAATCCTTTACAAAACAGAACTAGATAGACACTGTGACTAAAGTCACAGTGATTTGCGCTAGCTCTTACAAACCGGGACGTCTGGTCACCATACCCTATAGATCCGAAATGGTAAGAGATAGAGGATGATGCTTAGTGAGCAAAAAAGCCCATTTTTCATGGATCATTCAGGTTCGGTGATCCAGATCAGCACCAAAAGTCATAGCAATGTAATTCAGCCCAGAGGTAGTCTTCATGTGAAATTTCATGATGGTTGGTTGAAAACTGAGGGAGAAATAGCCTCCTAAAAATGTGAGGAGAATAATAATAATAATGAGAAAGTAGAAAGATCCTGAGTAACAATTTGCGCTAGCGCACAAATGAACTAAGAAAGTACAGATCGTTTCACCAGAATCATGTCTTCATAAAGAGAAAGGCAGAAAAAGGCTGCGTGCTTAAGCAGGCTGAAGGTGGAGATTCTAGAAGAGAGGGGATATCCTCAATATCTTTCATAGATCTTTAATTGTGGACCCTAAAGAGCTTAAATCTTTAATCATCTTTAATTGTCTTCAGCTTCACTGTCAGTGCTACTCCAAGTATGTCTCCCTATAAAGTACAATAAAAGTAGCTTGCAGTTAAAACAGTCAGGATCTGTACGTTATCATTTTTAGCAAATGAGATGGAACACAAACAAAAGCGCTAGATGCATGCAGAAGCGAAAGTTGAGAAAATGGAGCTCTCGAGACTGTATGTGTGTGAACTCAAATGTTTCATCTTGAAAGTATATTTGAGTTTCTACACTGAGTTTATGAGCTTTGACTAATGGGTCTCAGTTTGCTTTGCATTTTCTTTCTCTTGCAGATCACAAAGTGATGAGACGATCAGTTCTTAGTAAGTAATTCCCAAAATCATCTTATTGCTGTTCAGTTCATATAATGAGATTTCACTTGTATTTTACATAGTTGTTCTATATTGGATATTTCGTTAAAGAAACTGTAACCGAGGTGTAACCAAGCTACATATGCATAGCTTTGTACAGAAGGGATTTCATTTTCACTCATAAAAGTAGAACAAACCAATAAATTGACCTTCATGACCTAAATCTGTGATGTAAAAGCTTTCTGATGGTGCACGGAAATCAAACACCAAGGACAGACTGTCTGTATGGGAAGATGTGAATATCTTGTCCTTTCACGACAGCATCAATATAGCCAACCCACGTTAACTGAAATTGGCTCCATTGAGAGCCAGAGGTGGACAAAGTACCCAACTTCATTACTTAAGTCAAAGTACAGATCCCACTGGTCAAATGTTACTTTGATACAAGTGAAAGTTGTCCAGTCAAATTTTTACTTAAGTACTGAAGTACTTGATTTTAAAAATACTTAAGTATTAAAAGTTCATTTTCTGTCAATGCATTGTTGTATTATTGCTACAATGCTTACAAAACCTAATGCCTCTGAAGCAACCGACTGGATTCAAAAAATGAACGCATGCTGTGCCATCATGATGGTTTAACGTTAAGCTAGCTAGTCAGTGAAGCTCCACCTGACATGCTAGCAAACCCTTTTCAAACTCAAAATCATATTGGGTAGCTAATGCTACTAGAAAAGAAAGATTTCTACATTGTTTATTTGGCAAGATTACACTAAAACATTTCTGAAAGGACTTCAGATAAGTTAACGTTATTCATGTTAGCGTAACTCCGTTTTTACATGCTAACTAACAGTATCCAAGTTAACTAGCTATGTGTTAACGTTAGCCGTGGACAAGGCGATGGCAACTTGGTGGGAAAATCCATAGAAAGTCATTTGACTAACCAGACTGCATAGCTATTGCAACGTTATCGCTAGCTCTAAAAGCACAGACAACTTCATCTCAAGCTTTCTCTTGGAATAAAATGTTTACATACCTCAATATTCTTCCGCAGGTTGGACGGCGAGTTTTTGGAGGCCATGATGTGGTTTGTTTTTGGCAAACAAAGCAAACATTTTAAACGAAACAGATCTTTAATCCTTTTCAGAAAACTGAAACATGGGTTCTAAGTAAAGCCATGAGTGCATGCGTTCCCCAGAAGAACCGCCTCCTTCCATTCTGCCATCAACTGATCGTGTTCAAATAACGCTGCCGAGAAATCATTGAACTTGATTTCATCCAGTCTATGGACATGACGTGACCCTAGTGATTACTGATCGGCTGTCTCAGTGTCACCTGCAAAAAAAAAAATCCTTTTTTATAAAATAAAATAAACATCCACTTTCAAATCTGCTTCATAGTAACAAGTAACGAGGACCTTGATAGAAATGTAGTGGAGTGAAAAGTACAATATTTGTCTTTCAAATGTAGTGACGTTAAAGTCGTAAGTTTCCAAAAAAAAAAGGTTTTACACCCACACAAACCGAACCAGTTAAAAGATTTTAAATGTCTTCATATCATATAGACAGCACTTCTCCTAGTTTTACTAAAACAACAATTAGATTTTGGCATTATTGATACTTAAATGACAGACTTTTGATTTAACCCAATTTAATTTAAGTGGCTCGATTTGGCTTATAACTTAGAAGGAAAGTACCTGTATAATAACTTTCATTTTTGCTGTCCATCACTGTAATGTCAGTGAAAATATTGTGGACTCCTTGGCATTGCTTCCCACATACCTGGTGTAACACATGGCTCTGTAACACATACAGCAACAATTATAAAAAGGCTATTAGGCATAGAACAGAGATTTGACTTTCAGTCAAGTCAATACAGAGTAGTAAATAAGTATATATTTAACAGTTATTCCATGAAATCGAGTCGTACATGAGCTGATAGCCAATGAGGCACATAGTGCCAAGTACGACGAGATTGAGTGGAATAACTGTTTTATTTTATCCATATTCACTGGATTTTGAGAGAGTATTTTTATTTTTTGCAAATTTGATAAATAAAAACTTCATACAAAACATCTGACAAAATCATTTCCACTTAGAATGTAAACAAACTGGTAAAATTACAGTAGCAACTTGTGAAAAATGCGAAAATAATAATTCTTAGAATTTTTTTTTAAAAAAAGATATGTTCTTACCATCAAATACTTTTATTCCATAGTTTGTTTCTGGGTTTTTTTATTTTTTTATTTTTTGGGGTTTTGTTTTCGAGTCGAGTTTTTATTTCGTCCTTGGTTGGTTCAGCAACACACGCCACCATTTTTTTCTTCTTGTTCTTCAGGGTTTTTTTGATGGTTGGCAAACCCACTTAAAGGTGCATTACTGCCACCGACTGGGCTGGAGTGTGGAACAGGAGATATGGGGGGGGGGGGACAAAACTATATTATTTTAGCTATTTCTGTTTCTCTTAAATACTTGACAACAAAGTGGTATATCTGACTTGATGTGCTCCGCCATTTTGTTTTTCTCTACTCATGGTATATGAGCTGATAGCCTAGTAATAGAGTAGCCAATCAGAGCACGCGATTGCTCGTATCCAATGAATAAATGCATTTCGTGGAATAACTGTTAATTATTTTTTTCGCAGTCTGGTTTCCATCAAATCCTGTGCTCTGATTGGCTGGCGAGTTACAGACCCCGGTTATGGACCTCTGGCGACTCGCTCGTTCACAACAACAACAAACATAGTAGCATTTTTTGTCAACATTTATCTTTTTTTTATAAGATTTATTTATAAGATTATCAAAAATCTTATACATTTCTCAGGAGAATAGCATTAATTTTACAGCATGGATAGCGATAACGACAGTGCTCACAGCGAAAGCGAGTTTTACTACCCTGAGGAAGACAAAATAAAAGAAAACATTTCAGGAGAAAGCTGGAGACAAAAGATCCGCTGTGGCGACCCCTAATCGGGAGCAGCCAAAAGAAGAAGAAGAAGATTTCAGGAGAAAGCTAAAAACCTGTAACTTGCTAACGCCGAGCAAAAACATGGCTGAATCCTGAATGACTCCTATTTGTATAAATAGGGGACTACGTAGGCGGCAAAATGTAGTTTTTTTCCCTGCCATGGAAGTGCACTTGTATACTGAGGAGGAAGCAATTTGCATTACAGCCGTGAATGAGGATTCAAAATGGCGGCTCGCCTTGGCTCGGTTTTCCCTTTCGGGCGCTCTTGTTTTCTGTTAGAATTTGGTAAAGAAAAAAATAAATATGTTATTTACCAGCTTAAGGTCGGTCCGTATGGTGAAATACTGTGACCTCGGCCTTTCAAGACCTCGGTCACGGTATTTCACGATATGGACCTCCCAGCTGGTAAATATATATATATATATATATATATATATATATATATATATATATATATATATATATATATATGGTGGAAATATTTATAAAAATCGAAAGAAAGAAAGAAAGAAAGAAAGAAAGAAAGAAAGAAAGAAAGAAAAAATAATAATAGGAGAAGTAGGAATCACTACTAATTTTGATTTTTTGGTACATTTGCAGTTCTGTGGTCCTCATAAAGTGTTTTTATCTTAAATGTTGCACTTCACAGATGTATATTTTAATATAATCCTACTTTGCTGATGTCATAGTGTGTATTGCTGTGTATATGTCTGCTGTGTACTGAGTCGAGCTGCGAACACAGACTGAGCTAAATTGGCTTCCTGTTTCACTGGGTCTAAAATTACAGGAAAATAGATATAGTAGATAGCGAGTACTGTAACTATGGAGGGCCAAGAACCTCCTTTCAACAAATAATTTGACTAAAATCTCTCTCTCTCTCTCTCTCTCTCTCTCTCTCTCTCAGGCAGTAACAACAGGACAGTCTACACCCAGAGTCTATGTGAGCCTATTCTCATGCCTTATTTTCCTCTTCTCTAACACACTTCAGGCAAAGAATACAACCATTAAAAAAAAGACACCCCACACACACACAAATGAAAGGGAGGCAGAGAAAGATAGGGAGGAAGGATCACAGAAAGATCCAAGGCACAAAAAAACAGGTCACTTCCCCTTGTTCTCAATTTACATAATCCCCTTTTCCAACATTGTGCCACCTCTCTCTCTCTCTCTCTCTCTCTCTCTCTCTCGTCTTCCACCTTATTCATTTTTGGGAGTCATATTTCATATTTAGCCTTATTTTGTACCTTAAATCAATGAGGATTAGAAGCATTCTTGTGATAAGCTATCATTATATCAGATGCTCATAGCTCCCCTCCTGTGTTATTCGCACCAGACAGTAAGGCACTAGAGCATTCACGCCTCCAGCATATGAAGTTCTTCCACAGATGGATGGAAGACTCAACCAGGCTTATATGATTGATGAGCTGTCTGAGCAGTCTATCCCAAGGTTCCCCTCAAGTTGTCAGTGAGAGGAATTGCTATAAGCAGGTCAAGGCAGGCACTAGCTGGCGTATCTGTTCAGTATCTATCAATTCATTAACAAGTTGACAGAATGTACCATTTCATCCTTTGAAACCTAATACCCTCCTGGACTAACCTGTTGAAATCACTGTTGTTGTTTTTTAATCATCCAGTTATTCGGTTTAAATATGTTATTTAATCAGTTAATACTATGAAGTAAAACACGACAGGTATGTAGTTATGTGAGTGACAAATGTAGGTCAAGCCTTGACTGAAGCTAAACCAACTGCCAATCCCAAGTGATGCAACAGAAATGCATTTGCCCTATCATCTAGAAAAAAAACCTCAAGATTGTGAGTTTGAATTCCAAAAATGCCACAGCCATCCATAGCCGGGAGTCCAAAAGAGCAGAATTGGCCGTGCTTTTGTGTGTTAGGGATGACACACCCTGTCAATCACAACAATATTAATTAATCATGGGCATCTCTGAGCTCGTGTATGTGTACGAGGCTGAATAGCGCTTTCCTCTGACGCTTCCAGTTTGAAAAGATGCTGTTGGCTAGTTTCACATGTCTTAGAAGAAGCATGTATTAGCCTTCACCCTCCCTGGGTTGGTAGCTATAGTATAATAATGGAGAGGTGGCTGCTGGGTGGGAATTGGCAAAGACTAAATTTGGGGGGAAATGGGAGAAAATTTATTTAAAAAGAAAAGTTCTGGGTTTTGGGGAAGAAAAAAAATCATACTAATATATTTTCCCCCATAATATACATAAACATGAATGAAATGTGCTGCCATTAAAGCAAAACCGACAAGTGGCTTACTTAAAAAACAGATCACCATCTTCTGCAAATAACGTGCTATAAAGTAAAGCAGATCTACTCAAAACTCAAACATAATGGCATAATGGCAATGAACATTTGCCAGGGCAAAAAAAAAAATTGTTAAAGAAAGCCCCATGCGGCGGCACGGTGGTGTAGTGGTTAGCGCTGTCGCCTCACAGCAAGAAGGTCCTGGGTTCGAGCCCCGGGGCCGGCGAGGGCCTTTCTGTGTGGAGTTTGCATGTTCTCCCCGTGTCCGCGTGGGTTTCCTCCGGGTGCTCCGGTTTCCCCCACAGTCCAAAGACATGCAGGTTAGGTTAACTGGTGACTCTAAATTGACCGTAGGTGTGAATGGTTGTCTGTGTCTATGTGTCAGCCCTGTGATGACCTGGCGACTTGTCCAGGGTGTACCCCGCCTTTCGCCCGTAGTCAGCTGGGATGGGCTCCAGCTTGCCTGCGACCCTGTAGAGGGATGAAGCGGCTAGAGATAATGAGATGAGATGAGATGAAAGCCCCATGCTTTTTGGGCACACCCCAACATTTTGATTTTGTTTTGGAGAAACACAACAAAAATGAAATTCTAAGTACTTTATATTTCACTTTCACCATAAATCAAAACACACTGACAATAGTTCTGTGTCTAAAAGTGATTCTTTTCTAAAGAAAACATTAGGGGGAAAAAACATCTCAAATTAGCTTTTTCCTTTCAATAAAAAATATTTCAGGACACATTTCTTATCCCAACGCTCCTTATCGCTCAACATTTCATTCTCCACGTCCTCCTCCTCCTTCAGTGCGGCTGGTGAATGGCAGGAGCCAGTGTGAAGGCCGTGTCGAGGTTCAGTACAATGGTACATGGGGCACGGTGTGCGATGATGACTGGGACATGGTGGATGCTAATGTAGTGTGCCGACAGCTGGACTGTGGTCTGGCTGTGGCAGTGGGCACAAGCTCCCGTTTTGGACAAGGCTCCGGGCCCATCCTACTTGATAACGTTGACTGCAAAGGGGGAGAGACGGACCTGAGCCAGTGTGGCAATCAAGGCTGGGGCATCCACAACTGCTATCATTATGAGGATGTGGCTGTCACCTGCAAAGGTAAAGCCAAATCAATGGAACTGTTACAAAAGACTTTCAACCGTTTCTTTTTGGATATCATGAAATATGAAAGACATTATCTATCTATCTATCTATCTATCTATCTATCTATCTATCTATCTATCTATCTATCTATCTATCTATCTATCTATCTATCTATCTATCACGACAGGTAACGCTGTGTTAGGCCCTCAAGAGCTGTCTAAGGAGCCCAGCACTCCAGCTCGCAGGAACTCTGGTTTATGTAAGTCACTGATGGTCAAAGAATCTTCATGTTGTGATGCTAACGCTCCAGAAAGGATGAGAATGAACATATATTTTCTTGTGGTGACATCATGCAGCCAAATATTAAAAGGCAGACCAATTGCTGAGCCAAGGAAATATACATAATTATAAGACTGAGACAAATTACTTCTTTTACCATTCTTGAGACAAGATTGAGTGGAATAACTATTTTATTCTATCCACATTCACTGGATATGAGCAATTGCACGCTCTAATTGGCTACTCTACTACTAGGATATCCGCTCATATACTGTGAGTAGAAAAATGGCAGAGTGTTTTGCTGAACCAATCAAGGACAAAATAACAACTGTACTTGAAAACAAAATCCCCCAAAATAAAAGAAAAAAAAACATGGAATAAAAGTATTTGATGGTAACCATATATCTTTTTTTTTTCTTTCCAAGAATTATTATTATAGCATTTTCATAAATTGCTACTGTCATTTCTCTGGTTTGTTTACATTCTAAGCGGAAATTATTTTGTCGGACGTTTTGTATAAAGTTTTTATTGATTGAATTTGCAAAAAATAAAAATAAAAATGCTCCGTTTCTCAAAATCCAGTGAATGTGGATAGAATAAAACAGTTATTCCACTCAGTCTTGTCGTACATGGCTTATAGCGGACTCGGCACTATGCGCCTCATCAGCTATCAGCTCATGTACGACTCAATTTCGTGGAATAACTGTTAATTAAGCCTTGCGCACATGGGCAATTTTCCGTCGCTTGGTCATGCAACTTTTTGACGCAAGTGAAAAATTGCTTTGTGTGCGGATATTTGCGACGGCGATTTTTTTTTGTTGCTTACGACAGATCGCAGGTAACAAACATGCTTGATATTCTGTGACAAAAAATCGCCAGTCGCTGACTTGTTGCAGAGATATCACCGCATGTGCGTGTCTTTGCAATAACAAAGCAGTCACCTCCAAAGGCTAAGCCAATCCCCGCCTGCGAAGTAGTCACGTGATTTCCACATGACTTGCATCCCCTTCCACAAATCGGCCATTGGTCGCAGATAACGTGCACATGCAGCTACCCGAGAGGGGAAACTTGAGTCCAAAAGTCGCAATACGCTTGCGATGAGAAGTCGTCCGTGTGCACCGGGCTTTAGTCTTCTCGGCAACATTTCAATGCTTATTTGAAAAGTAATCCACTTTTATATGACCAGTTTGCTACTTCAGTGATTTCTGTATTAAAAATGACTATCATGCTTGTTCAGCATGTCCATTATCTTATCTAGGACCAAGTATTGAAGCCATTCCACCAGTCCTTACGATTTGAATGTAAATGTACATTCGCACATTGCCTTGAATTACTGCTATTTGATACTCATTGAGTTTTAGAAATGAATCATTGGCTAACAAACCCTTTTTCACACTCAAACATAACCTGTCTTCTTTCTGAGAGCAGGGGATGGTTCAATCCGATTGGTGGGCGGCTTGGATCGCTGCCAGGGCCGGGTGGAAATCTACTACCGGGGCAGCTGGGGAACAGTGTGTGATGATGACTGGGGCACACGAGATGCGGCTGTGGTGTGCCAGCAGGTTGGATGTGGCCCTGTCGTCACCCACACCACCAATGCCTACTTTGGCTATGGCAAAGGTCTCATCCTGCTGGACAATGTACACTGCAGTGGTTCAGAGAGCCAACTGGCCGCATGCTACAGCCTTGGATGGGGGATTCATAACTGCGGCCATCACGAGGATGCTGGAGTCATCTGCATGAGTAGGTTTAAGTATGTAGACCGCAAGGCCTGGGCTAACGAAAGTTCCCATACTTTAGATAGAAAGCAAATGTCATTGAATGATCAGGGAAAGTGGCAAATTTGGAGCCAAACATGTTCAAAACGTTATAGTTTGGGAATTTTTTTTACAAGCTTATAGCAAAAGAATTATGCAGACGTTAATAATGAAACACAAAAGATTGTCTCTTGTGGCATCAGATGGCGACTTCAGAACTTCTGCCAGTGCCATCTCCTTACCCCCCCCCTTCTCCCTGTACAGGACTGACCACCACCACTGCGCCTCCTGTGAACACAGAGACCATAAACAATGCATTCTTCCATACCAAGATCCCAGCAGGTATAAATGCCATTTATGCGTTATCTTTATCTGCTGGCACATACTGGTACAGTAGGATCCAAAAGTCTGAGATCACACTAAAAATCGAGGATTTTTTTTAGTGAAAATGGAAAAAAAATGAAAGGAAATGTTCAATATACATAATATACAGTATTCAAAATTATTATAGATACAGGACATTTTTTCCATGGAATAAAAACATGTATTCTATTCCCTTCTCGTGGGTTTCATTCATTTGGTTTGATAGCATGCAATATTGTTAGCATATCGCTTATCCTACGTGTATTACGCCACTCTACCCGATGGAGAATGAGCATGCAATATTGTTACAATATTGCACATTGTCAAGACAACACGACGTCACACGTCCGAGCTCATACAAATATCTAATGACAAAACTTTTCTGCTGCACATGCACAGAATCATTTCTTTGTCTGCCGGGAAAGAGAAAAGACGAGGCTAATTCAGCACTTCTGCTAGGATTAGCTATGCTATAATTAAGCACTAAATAAATAAACTGAAAACTGAAACTAAAGACGCGTTGAACACCCAATAGGCTACCAAAACTTTTTTAGATATTCGTCACACATATTTACAAGAGAAAAACATACCAATGGACATCGAAAAACTGGAAAAGCGACACATCAGAGATGTAAAACTTCTGCATTAGCAAGCGACTGTGACAATTTTAAACAAACATGGCCCGAGGTTTGCTTCATTAAAAGCGGAAGATTTTGAGAGAATTCTGGCTGCCAGGTGGCTCCATTGTGTGTAGCTTTCAATGTTGATTTTAAAAGTAACTAAGTAAATTACACAAGGAAACAAATACTTAAGTCTGAGTGAAAAATACTGTGGGGAGTGTGTGTGGAAGAAGAGGGTGGAGACAGAAATCCTAGTTTCTCGGTCGTTAGCCTGTGCTACTGATTCTGGATAGCACTGGCTTGACTGCCCTAGCATTGGCCTTCGCTAACACTACTCTTGAAAGCTGCACCAGCTGGAAAGTGAGTATGCTGATATAAAGAGAGTGTGTAAGTCTCATCTCATCTCATTATCTCTAGCTGCTTTATCCTGTTCTACAGGGTCGCAGGCAAGCTGGAGCCTATCCCAGCTGACTACGGGCGAAAGGCGGGGTACACCCTGGACAAGTCGCCAGGTCATCACAGGGCTGACACATAGACACAGACAACCATTCACACTCACATTCACACCTACGGTCAATTTAGAGTCACCAGTTAACCTAACCTGCATGTCTTTGGACTGTGGGGGAAACCGGAGCACCCGGAGGAAACCCACGCGGACACGGGGAGAACATGCAAACTCCGCACAGAAAGGCCCTCGTCGGCCACGGGGCTCGAACCCGGACCTTCTTGCTGTGAGGCGACAGCGCTAACCACTACACCACCGTGCCGCCCGAGTGTGTAAGTATTAATAATAATAATAATAATAATAATAATAATATTGCTTAGCTTTTTTTTCGTGATCTATCAGATATATTCCATTCAGCTAGCATGATATTGAATAAGTTTTCGACTTGTTCAGCATCATGCTAGCTGAATGGAATATATTTGATAGATCACTCAAAGCCAGCCAATATTATTTAATTATGCACTATATCGAGGCCACTACTAAAATGGAAGAAAATGCGTGATATTGATTTTCCTTCAGTCTTATCTCTTCCACTAAAGCACACGTTCAAATGGCACTCTGGTGGATTTGATCTAACATGGATTGCCAGATTTTACACAAACTTGTAGAGTCCATGCTGCAAAAGGGCGGCATAACTAATCCTAAGAAATTCTGAAATTCATGTAGCTATTTGCATAGTATAATTTGTAATTAAATCATATGTATTAAATTAGAAGAGAATGCAAAATGGAAGCATTTTTATTGATCTCAGACTTTTGGATTTCACTGTATATCAGTGTACAGAAAGCCAGATTCCTGTAGCAGCTTGCATTTTCAGTGGATTGAATTGAATAACACTTGTGCTAGCATATACACACATACAAAAGACGAACAGATGCATGCACAGTGCATGGGTCAATATACTGTAGACCAGTAAGAGTCAGCAAGAGGAGTACCCTTCTGCAGTACCTCTATTAGCTCACAAGTGGGCGATATTTTGCAGAATAGATATGAGACTCTGATCAATACACCACTGTGGCCTTTTTGGCTTTCTATCTTTGGAATATGCTTTTTTTCCCCATCTGCTTTCTTCAGAAACAGGAATGACTGTTCCAGTTACAGAGACAACACCACCTAATCCAACCACATCCTTTACCACAAAAGGTAACAAACTGCACTGTCACGATATCAGAGTCCTCTATATTTAATTTTATACAGTCCATCCTGATCAAAATGGCCGTCTTCAGCAATGACTCAACAGTATTTCATGAAATCTGCAAACGTTCAGATTTCGTTTCCATACTGAGCTGTTGCAGATATACATCAGCAAAATATTACACATTTATTACTAGAAAGTTTTCATATTTTCGATAGTCAAAGAAAGACAGAATTCTGTCCTGACATCTCTCCGCTCCCCATCCAGAGCAGCCCACCGTCCGTGTGGTGAACGGGAACAGCAGCTGTCAGGGCCGAGTGGAGGTCTTCTACGAAAACATCTGGGGAACGGTGTGTGATGATGAGTGGGATATGGAGAACGCTCAGGTGGTGTGCAGACAGTTGGGGTGTGGCCCAGCCATGGCAGCCATCCCACTGGCTTACTTCGGCTATGGCTCTGGTCCCATCCTGCTTGACAACGTGGACTGTGAGGGCAGTGAGCGGCTGCTGGCTGACTGCTTCAATTTGGGCTGGGGACAGCACAACTGTGGACATCATGAAGATGCTGGAGTCATCTGCTCAAGTAAGTGAGAGACAAACTGTAGGTGCAGCTTTTAACTAAATTGAACACAAAGAGGTTGCATCTGAAATGCGAAAGAAAACAATGTCTGAGTGTAAAATCGTAACTTCAGGTCAAGAGTTAAAGGACCCATGGCATGGTGGTTTGTTGATGCTTTAAACGGGCTCGTGGAGGTTTCCGGATGTTACAGTATATCTGCAGCCTTTCTTGAAATGAACCCTCGGCAGGTAGATATAGCCTCCTGGGAGAAAGCCCCATTTCAGCGCTTTTCCCAGTGCGTCGTTTTGCTAATGAGAAGCAGGAGGCGGGGAAGGGTAGAGGGTAGGGGCGGGTCTTATCATTAATATCCATGACATGTAAACGTGTTACCTCTGATTGGCTAACAGCACTATGACGCTACCTCCAGTGGGTCAGAACAAGCGGATGTGGGTGTCTTACTATGGCGAGAGAGAAGGAACAAACCGCGAAGGGAAAAATACCGCGCGCTGACGTCATTAAGGTGCGACGCGAGGAAATAAAATAAATTCAACAAATGTTTGGGTTTTTACTGAACAAACAAACAAATAAAATGAACGAGTGACTTAAAAAAAGAATGTGGGTGTCTTTGTAAAAACTGTTTTGATTGGCTATTATAACAGAGCATGCTGCATGCTTTTTGGTTTTGTAGCGCAGAGTACCTGGCTAACTGCAGGAAGCGGTTAGCTGCACAGCTAATGTAGCCATTGCAAGGCTAACGTGGCACCGATTTTAAAACACGGCAAAACATAAGCTCATAAGTTACAGTCAATTTCCAGACTAAACTCAGTTTAACAGAGCATGCTGCATGCTTTTTGGTTTTGTAGCGCAGAGTACCTGGCTAACTGCAGGAAGCGGTTAGCTGCACAGCTAATGTAGCCATTGCAAGGCTAACGTGGCACTGATTTTAAAACACGGCAAAACGACTTAACAGTTACGGTATACACTTACTTGTTCGCTGTTTGTGGCTGATGCGGCAGGGATGCTTGGTACGGACCCAGGCTTCAGTGACAGTTGATGTGCAAAACCTGCCCTGTACTGTCCCAAGTTGTGGAAACATTCATCAGGAAAATGCTTCCAACAAACATACACCGTCTTAGGTAGACTCGACGGCGTATTATTGAAGTAAATAAAATTAAGCCACTGCGTCTTCAGGGGCTCTCCCGTCGGCAGTAAAAACAGACTCTTTTCTGTGTTGTCACATCCATGTACAGCGCAATTTCCATGTTTCGCTCGCTTAGGTGACGCCATGTTGTGTCCTCTATGGTCTCCTCACTACAACTGGGCGGGCAATCCATACAGTGCGTGGGAATCCAGAGGGGGGGCGTGGGGATCATCTCCCTTGCTGACGTAGGCAAGGGAAGAGTTTATCAACGCGCCGTTTTGACGCGCCATTCTCAAATGTTGGGCATAGTTTGGTTTACACATTATGAAATTTCTAGCCACTGGGGTGACTTAAGAAGGTCAGAGGAACTCATTTTAACGTTAAAAAACCTCAGAAAGTGAAAATTTCATGCCATGGGACCTTTAACGTAAATATTGAGGAGTTGAGGTTACAGTGGCACAGGCTCACCAAAACTGGATACTTTAAGGACAGTTGAAAAACATCACCTGATCTTTTTTCAATTCTTCAAATGCCTAGTTTCAGTGATCCTGTGCCTACCGTCACCTCAGATCTTTGCTGACAGGAATGTAACCCAATGTGGCTGTCTGTTGTTGTAGCTCACCCGTCTTAAGGTTCAGCATGTTGGGCATTCTGAGATGCTTTTCTGTTCACCGTGGTTGCAAAAAGTGGTTATTTGAATTACTCATTACAGGAATTTAGCAGACACTCTTATCCAGAGTGACGTACAGCATACCCAGAGCAGCCTAGGGAGCAGTTGGGGGTTAGGTGACTTGCTTGAGGCCACTTCAGCCAGTCCAGGGACTTGCACCAGCAACCTCTTTTTCCCAAAGCTGCTTCTCTAACCATTAGGTCATGGCTTCCCCAAATAGAGTACTCCAAACAGTCTGGCCATTCTAGTCTGGACTCTGTCATCAACAATCTGTTTCCACCTGCACAACTGCTGCTCAGCTGATGTTTTCCACCCACACCATTTTGTGTAAAGTATATAGACTGTTATGTGTGCAAATCCCAGGAGATCAGCAGTTTCTGAAATACTCAATCTGGCCTACCTGGAAGGATGTCACTTGCACACTATTCAATAGCGGTGTATGCACACACACACACACACACACACACACCTTTCTTTTACCATTCAGTTTCATTTTCAGACTGATGCACTGTCACCTCTAAATTGACCGTAGGTGTGAATGTGAGTGTGAATGGTTGTCTGTGTCTATGTGTCAGCCCTGTGATGACCTGGCGACTTGTCCAGGGTGTACCCCGCCTTTCGCCCGTAGTCAGCTGGGATAGGCTCCAGCTTGCCTGCGACCCTGTAGAAGGATAAAGCGGCTAGAGATAATGAGATGAGATGAGATGAGATGAGATGAGATGAGATGAGATGCACTGTCACTGAATCCTGATGCCAAGAAGCAATATGCACTGTACATTCACACAGACACATATTCTCTATTTTAATCCTACAACTCAGGACAGCGTCAGAAACGTGCACCACTCCTGCAATCTATGACTAATGAAGTAGTGTACCAAAGCATGCAAAATATACAGGCTAGTCAGGAAACATCAGATTCTTCAACTGAGGCCCACAGCAGAAGATCCTCCAGCCGGTTTAGCCACATACAACTGCAGACGTACAACCCAAAAATATATGCAAGCATGTGCCTAATATACACACATCCAAGTCAACCAAGCTGAATATAGATGAGGAAGAAAAAAAATGCATCGCAGAATAAGGTTTTAGGTTATTGTCACGGCCCATGTGGGAGTAGATGGAAAAATGAAACACTGAACTCGTGTTATGAAGTTCTAGAGTCAGTTTTACAGTACTATATTAAGCCTGAGATTATAAATGATATATATGTTTTAGGTATCCATGAGATTTTTTTTTAAATTATTATTATAGGAGATTGAGGCTAGTGAGGTGGAACAATATAATATATTTTTAATAAAACAGATTTAAAATATTTTCCTACTTTTTCTTTTTTTGCTGACGGCACCCTTATGGTGCACTTATGCCAACACCTACTAATGTACTCTCATGCTGTCTCGGTTCTTGAAATGGAAAAACAGATTTCATTTAGTGAATGCACTCTAAGCATGCACTCAGACTTGACCAAACTCAAAGCACGCAAGATGGTAGTATAACCCTTTCTTTTTTTTTTTCTTCTTCAGCTTCCCCAGCCTGGGCAGGAACACCGAGAATCTTTGGGGTGACTGATAGGATCATCACTGCTCCCCCACCAGTGGAGGGTAAGGGTGGAAACACATTGTGCACAATTATTATACATACAGGACACTTTTTCGATGGAATAAAAACGTGTTCTATTCCCTTCTCACGGGTTTCAGTCATTTGGTTTGGTAGCATGCAATATTGTTAGCATATCGCTCATTCTACATGTATTACGTCACTCTAGCCGGTGGAGAATGAGCGCTGAATATGGTTTATGATATTGCATGGTTGTCAAGACATGACGTTACACGTCGGAGACATAAAACTTCCGCGCTAGTGAGCAACTGTGACAATTTGTCAACAAACATGGCCGCCAGGTTTGCGTTGTTAAATACGGAAAATTTTTAGAGAATTTTGAAAGAGAAAAATGCGTTGAACACCTGAAAGGAATGTGTACAGTGCCTTGCAAAAGTATTCGTCCTCCTTGGTGTTTGTCCTATTTCGTTGCATTATAAGCTGGAATTAAAATGGATTTTTTGAGGGTTAGCACCATTTGATTTACATAACATGCCTACAACTTTAAAGGGGCACATTGTTTTCTTATTGTGACACAAACAATAATTAAGATGAAAAAACAGAGCCACCTTTTGCTACAATTACAGCTGCAAGTCTCTTGGGGTATGTCTCTATTAGCTTAGCACATCTAGCCACTGGGATTTTTGCCCATTCCTCAAGGCAAAACTGCTCCAGCTCCTTCAAGTTAGATGGGTTGTGTTGGTGTATAGCAATCTTCAAGTTATGCTACAGATTCTCAATTGGATTGAGGTCTGGGCTTTGACTTGGCCATTCCAAGACATTTAAATGCTTCCCTTTAAACCACTCCAGTGTAGCTTTAGCAGTATGTTTAGGGTCACTGTCCTGCTAGACCGTGAACCTTCGTCCCAGTCTCAAACCTCTGGCTGACTCAAACAGGCTTTCCTCCAGAATTGCCCTGTATTTAGTGCCATCCAGCTTTCCTTCAGTCCTGACCAGCTTTCCTGTCCCTGCAGATGAAAAACATCCTCACAGCATGATGCTGCCACCACCATGCTTCACTGTAGGGATGGTGTTCTCAGGGTGTTGGGTTTGTGCCACACATGGCATTTCCCATAATGGCCAAAAATATAAATTTTTGTCTCATTTGACCAGAGAATCATCTACCATGTGTTTGGGGAGTCTGCCACATGCTGTTGGGCAAACTCCAAACCTGATTTTTTAAGCAATTACTTTTTTTCTGGCCACTCTTCCATAAAGCCCCACTCTGTGGAGTGTATGGCTTAAAGTGGTCCTATGGACAGATACTCCCATCTCCGCTGTGGATCTCTGCAGCTCCCTCAGCGTTATCGTTGGTGTCTTTGTTGCATCTTTGATTTAATGCCCTCCTTGCCCGGTCTGTGAGTTTTGGTGGGCGGCCTTCTCTTGTCAGGTTTGTAGTGGTGACATGTTCTTTCCATTTTGCTGTAATGGGTTTAATGGTGCTCCCTGGGATATTCAAAGTTTGGGATATTTTTTTATAACCCAACCCTGATCTATACTTCTCCACAACTTTGTCTCTGACCTGTTTGGCGGCTCCTTGTTGCTTGCTTAGTAGTGTTGCAGAGTCAGGGTCCTTCCAGAACAGGTTGATTTATACAGACATCGTGTGACAGATCATGTGACACTTTGCTTGCACACAGGCGGACTTTAATCAACTAATTATGTGACTTATGAAGTGAATCAGTTGGACCAGCTCTTATTTAGGGGTTTCATACGAAAGGGGGTGAATACTTATGCACACTCCAGATTTCTGTTTTTTCATCTTAATTATTGTTTGTGTCAAAATAAAAAACAATGT
The DNA here is from genome assembly GCF_027579695.1 of Neoarius graeffei. Taxonomy (NCBI): domain Eukaryota; kingdom Metazoa; phylum Chordata; class Actinopteri; order Siluriformes; family Ariidae; genus Neoarius; species Neoarius graeffei. Next base: position 16,398,220 of record NC_083596.1, on the reverse strand, counting down.
GCACCTTCAAAGTGGTCGGCATGTTGTGTAAATCAAATGGTGCTCACCCTCCAAAAATCCATTTTAATTCCAGCTTGTAATGCAACAAAACAGGACAAACACCAAGGGGGATGAATACTTTTGCAAGGCACTATATGTATAATAATAATAATAATAATAATAATAATAATAATAATAATAATAATAATAATAATAATAATAATAATTGCTTTTTTTCATGGTATATCAGATATATCCCATTCAGCTAGCATGATTCAGCATCATGCTAGCTGAATGGAATATATCTGATATACCACTCAACACCAACCAATATAATTTAATTATTCATCTTTGAGCTTGTTATTTAGGAGGAATTATTTAGGAAGTCCAATGAAACCAGTAGGAAAGGTGTGTAGTTACTTAGAAAAAGTGAGGGGCATAAATCTGAACCTGGCCGTTAAGATGTGACTCAAAAGTATACAGTGGTGCTTGAAAGTTTGTGAACCCTTTAGAATTTTCTATATTTCTGCATAAATATGACCTAAAACATCATCAGATTTTCACACAAGTCCTAAAAGAAGATAAAGAGAACCCAGTTAAACAAATGAGACAAAAATATTATACTTGGTCATTTATTTATTGAGGAAAATGATCCAATATTGAATATCTGTGAGTGGCAAAAGTATGTGAACCTCTAGGATTTGCAATTAATTTGAAGGTGAAATTAGAGTCAGGTGTTTTCAATCAATGGGATGACAATCAGGTGTGAGTGGGCACCCTGTTTTATTTAAAGAACAGGGATCTATCAAAGTCTGATCTTCACAACACATGTTTGTGGAAGTGTATCATGGCACGAACAAAGGAGATTTCTGAGGACCTCAGAAAAAGCATTGCTGATGCTCATCAGGCTGGAAAAGGTTACAAAACCATCTCTAAAGAGTTTGGACTCCACCAATCCACAGTCAGACAGATTGTGTACAAGTGGAGGAAATTCAAGACCATTGTTACCCTCCCCAGGAGTGGTCGACCAACAAAGATCACTCCAAGAGCAAGGCGTGTAATAGTCAGCGAGGTCACAAAGGACCCCAGGGTAACTTCTAAGCAACTGAAGGCCTCTCTCACATTGGCTAATGTTAATGTTCATGAGTCCACCACCAGGAGAACACTGAACAACAATGGTGTGCATGGCAGGGTTGCAAGGAGAAAGCCACTACTCTCCAAAAAGAACATTGCTGCTCGTCTGCAGTTTGCTAAAGATCACGTGGACAAGCCAGAAGGCTATTAGAAAAATGTTTTGTGGACGGATGAGACCAAAATAGAACTTTTTGGTTTCAATGAGAAGTGTTATGTTTGGAGAAAGGAAAACACTGCATTCCAGCATAAGAACCTTATCCCATCTGTGAAACATGGTGGTGGTAGTATCATGGTTTAGGTCTGTTTTGCTGGATCTGGGCCAGGACGGCTTGTCATAATTGATGGAACAATGAATTCTGAATTATACCAGTGAATTCTAAAGGAAAATGTCAGGACATCTGTCCATGAACTGCAATCTCAAGACAAGGTGGGTCATGCAGCAAGACAACGACCCTAAGTACAGAAGTTGTTCTACCAAAGAATGGTTAAATAAGAATAAAGTTAATGTTTTGGAATGACCAAGTCAAAGTCCTGACCTTAATCCAATCGAAATGTTGTGGAAGGACCTGAAGCAAGCAGTTCATGTGAGAAAACCCACCAACATCCCAGAGTTGAAGCTGTTCTGTACGGAGGAATGGGCTAAAATTCCTCCAGGCCGGTGTGCAGGACTGATCAACAGTTACCAGAAACGTTTAGTTGCAGTTATTGCTGCACAAGGGGGTCACACCAGATACTGAAAGCAAAGGTTCACATACTTTTGCCACTCACAGATATGTAATATTGGATCATTTTCCTCAGTAAATAAATGACCAAGTATAATATTTTTGTCTCATTTGTTTAACTGGGTTCTCTTTATCTACTTTTAGGACTTGTGTGAAAATCTGATGATGTTTTAGGTCATATTTATGCAGAAATGTAGAAAATTCTAAAGGGTTCACAAACTTTCAAGCACCACTGTATATTGTTATTTTTGTTATAGTTCTATGACAAGTATTTATTTTGCATTTATCTCAATTCTAATTACCTTCTCTCTTATTTATTCATTCACTCATTCATGTTATTCATATAAATTACATTTACTTATTTTATATAAGTATACTCATATACTCATATCTTTCCCTGTTGTCTTTTATTAATATGTAAAGCACTTTGACTTGCCTCCTTCCTTTCAGTGATTTGCTGTTTTGACGTAGACCTTCATCCCGTTGCATTCTGGTACTGGGGTCTCTTAAGTTAATCTTTAAATCTTTTACTTAAATCTTCTACCTCAGCATTAGTTCTTTTCCCTTTCCTTCAGTAAAAAGTTAAACCCTTTCCAAATTAAGCCAGCCCGAATTCCTCTCGGCTTCCCTAATGTATGCTAATTTTTCCCCTTGTTTTTTTTTCTTCCATTTTCCCATTAGGACAAATGCATTTCATGTCATTAGAGTTTATACCACAACCTCTGTCTCTGTAGGTGCAATGAGGCTATCAGATGGTCCGCACCGCTGTGAGGGCCGAGTAGAGCTGTATCAAAGTGGTGCGTGGGGCACTGTATGCGACGATGCCTGGGACCTGCCCGATGCCCAGGTAGTGTGCAGGCTGCTGGGCTGTGGTGATGCCATAGCCGCACAAGTTGAGTCCTTCTTTGGACCAGGCGCTGGCACCATTCTCCTGGACAATGTGAAGTGCACAGGCACAGAGATGTCACTCCAGCAGTGCTCCCATATACCGTGGGATGTGCACAACTGTGACCACTCAGAGGATGCCGGTGTGACTTGCTCACTCACATGACTCCCTCCGCCTATCCACAGAAGCCACTCCCCTTCCACCTGTGGTCTATAGAGCGGCAGGGAATGGAGTACGTAGACAACAGGACATGTACATTTTGTAAATATCCACTCACAATGATATTCTGAAGATATAAAAGGATACTACTGGATGATCTGAAACCAAAAGAAATGACAAATTAGGCTTATATACAGAAATCGGTCGATTTTATTTTATTCATGCACTTTATGAATGTATTAATACCAAATACATATAAACTGTATGTATAAATATGACACCATTTGTTTTATGTAAAAGTAATTGATACACAGTGGAAATGCAAGCTGATATCCCGTAATTTTTTTTTTCCTAGATACAATATTAAGATATTTCATATGCAAGTCATGCTTGCCGTTGCATTGTGGAGCTGCTGGGACATTCATTATTCAAACGTCACTCTAAAAATTTGGTTAATCCTAAAATACTCAAAATACCAAGAGATGGGTAATTACAAAGTTTTTTTTTTAATTCTATTAAATAAAAACTACATATTAAACCAAAGGGGGCGGCACGGTGGTGTAGTGGTTAGCACTGTCACTTCACAGCAAGAAGGTCCAGGTTCGAGCCCCATGGCCGACGAGGGCCTTTCTGTGCGGAGTTTGCATGTTCTCCCCGTGTCCGCGTGGGTTTCCTCCGGGTGCTCCGGTTTCCCCCACAGTCCAAAGACATGCAGGTTAGGTTAACTGGTGGCTCTAAATTGACCGTAGGTGTGAATGTGAGTGTGAATGGTTGTCTGTGTCTATGTGTCAGCCCTGTGATGACCTGGCGACTTGTCCAGGGTGTACCCCACCTTTCACCCGTAGTCAGCTGGGATAGGCTCCAGCTTGCCTGCGACCCTGTAGAACAGGATAAGCAGCTACAGATAATGGATGGATGGATATTAAACCAAAGGTCATATTGAAAAGATAACCTGAAAACATACAGTATGTCAATAGATATCTAGAATATTTAGATTAAAAAAAGAAGATATTCTCAGGTTTAAAGATCTCTAAATACATTTAGGTAAACATGATGTAAAAATATCCCAAACTAAGAGCTTCGGTTTTCACAAGAACAGTCTTTGTCATTATCTAACGCTACTCAAAACTGCCAGAGTAGTCTCTATTGACAGATTGGGATTTTGTGTGGGACAGGACGTCCAATTTGTGCAAATATCTAAAATAAACATTGCAATGTGCAAATGTCTGAAGACTTGTTCTGGAAGCATAAATTATTCCGTAAAGCATGTGTGGGGTTCTGTCTTTGCTTTTAGAAGTGATCACAATCATTGCAGGATGTGATGATTCATAATTTAACATTTGAGCCCTGTATGCAACTGGACATTTTATTTTTTTCTTGTTATTGTTGCACAGATATTTACAAAATGTGGGGGAATAAAGTATCTCTTGTATTCTACCAGATGCTCTTTTTCAAGGGAAAAATGCTTCTTGAGTAAGACATCTCTAAAATACTTTTTGATCAAAACCTACAATACGAATTTAGATGTTTATTCTACAAACTTGGTGCTTAAAGATATTAAACATTTCGTCATATTTTTGGCACTAACTTTGTGTGCATGTTTCCTTCCTTCCTTCCCTCCCTCCCTCCCACCCACCCACCTACCTACCTACCTACCTACCTACCTACGGGTTCATAGCAGTACTGACTTTGTCAGGTTAAGAAGAGGGCAGTCCTGATTATCAACACTACTGGTTTGTGGGTGATATGAGAATGAAATTAACGAGCTGTTATTCGATTGGATTTGAGATTTGACATACTCTAAAATTATTTGGAAATGAAGGAGTTGAATTATGGATACAAATGCCTACCTTGCACGGATAGCAAAACCATGTGTGTGTGTGTGTGTGTGTTGATGACTATTTGACTATTGCTCTGGTAGTCTGTTCGATTCTTGGCCCAGGCCCTAGGCTGCTGACAATGGATTCTTCTGGATTATTGCGATCCTGCAGCCATTTAGCACTTTCTTTCAATACAGCAAAAAAAAAAATAAACACCTCATCCTCAAAACAGCTGCTCACTGGTGCATGATGGTGTGGTGAGATGGGACAAAGAGATGGTGTGGGAGAGACAGACAGATGGAGAGAGAAGAGGCGCGGTGAGAGAGAGAGAGAAGGGTGTGGACTAGACAGAAAGAGGCAGGGAAGGGGATAGCAGAGATATCGGATCTCCCAGCATTCCCATCGCATTACAATAAAAAAAAGAAAAAAAAATGCACAATGCACTAATTTATTGAATGTCACTTTCATTCAGAAAATTAATATCTTGATATTTCCTTTATCTATATATACAAAGAGCATGTATATGCCCATAACCACACCCTATCTATACTATAGTGCACTAGTTAGGGAGTTTCATAAACCATGGACACACTGGGTGGAACAGTCTGTGCTGAAATCCCACAATGCCCTGCATTAGGGCAGAATAGGACTCAGTGAATAGGATTCTTTCCCTATAATAAGATGCATTATTACTTTTAAAACAGTCAAGATTTTACAGCACGCAGGTTTGATTCAAACATGACATTCCTTGCTCCTTGATGTCCCAACCGGACACGCCTACTTGACCATATATGGGCTGTTACATCACTGAATAGGACCACGCCCTGTTTGTTCTACGATGACGCAATCAGGAGAAAGTGTAAGGAGGGGGAGGGGCGTCCTGTCGGCACGCGCAGAAAGCACGGAGCAGCTGCAGCGGCGACAAGGAGCGGCGGCGGCGGCGGCGCTTTCTATTCCACACCGCATCATATTCACTCTTTACAAATACATCTATATAGAGATAGATATATAGGTATATTAAAAAATAATAATAATAATAACCCACACGCACACACCCGTCAAATACCGTCTTTTAACCGAGACATTCATTTAAAAGCCAAAATGGTGGACCGCGAGCAGCTGGTTCAGAAAGCCAGGTTGGCCGAACAGGCTGAGCGATATGACGATATGGCAGCTGCCATGAAATCGGTAAGTTGGAGAACCGAAATGCTTTGATCACTGACTGATAGATACATGAATAGGATACCGAGACGGATACAGCGCGCGCTCTTTTACGCACGGGCTCTGAACCTGCAGCTTGACACTGGGTCTCGAACCAATATCCATAATAGTTGTATTCTTTTTTTTTTTTTGCACAGTTTCTTTTCTTTATTTCATTTCATTTCATTATGATTCCTTCAAGACGAAGCCGGTTGAATGGAGTGCGTTCAAATCCCATGACATGACAGCCTTTAACAAACCCAGCTCTGCTCCTATCCTGTGCCTCGAGTTTGATTTTCAAACTATCTGTCTTTTCCTCAGTATGGAATGACTATTACGGTGTGTCTGTCGTGATCCAGTGCGGTGTGTTTGATTTTGGGGCGGTGCCTTGTGCCACATCCCTGTGCACAAATGGCCATAGAAGGACCGAGCTTCAAAAATCCTATAGCGCAAAATGAAAGCCTGTTATAACCGTGTTATAACCGTGTTATAACATGAAACGTGATAACAGTGTAATAAGCCAATCTCGTGCAAGAACAAAGGAACGTGTGAACGCGCTGGTGGTTTATTTCAGACGAAACCGGATTAAGTGACAGACTCCTGGGTCTGTGACAGCAAGGAAGGGAGAATCCGTTATAACAGCCATATTCAATTATATTCATATGTCATCGTAGTCAGAGATGGATGCGGCGTTGCCCCTTGCTTTGTGTCTGTCTCAAGACAGAACGAGACACGCATCGTACGAGGCGTTTTCATGGCTGATTCATGCATCACTATGGTGAATGTGAATGTTGGCGATCTGAATTGTACAATCTTGTCCTTTATAAAAGATTATCTCGTCCCCCGGAGCCCAGTATGGCGACGACGGCTCGTCCCTTCCTCAACACCCCCACCCCAAAAGGCATGTGCAGGTTTTCTCCCACTAGGCGTGTCGCAGCGCATGCCAAGGTGCAGAGTCCGTACTGCACCATTTCGTGTAATCCATCAACCCTCACCCGGAAACGGCTACAACCAAGCAGGGCACAAATACGTATTGTATTAAATGTGCAAAAGAGTTTTATGCAACACAAGCCTTCGTCATGCCACCGATACCTTCAACATGCATACGTTTTCACTAGGCGATAATCGTTTAACATTATTTTTAAATGATCAGACATGACAGTCGAACATTGTATATTTCTGCATGTTAAGAGGCTACACCCTTATAATGTCATCACCCATCCCGTAAGCACCTTGTATGGTGGGCTGGCACACGGGTGGCGCAGGGTGGAAGCTGAAATAAACGTTAAAGCCACAATCATTCTGATCTCAGATCATGTCTCGGAGAGGCCAGTGAGTCCTGTGCAAGCTACTTAATGAATCCTATGTCGTTCATGCAGATTTACATAATTATTGCAGTGTTTTACAGTAATCAAGAAACCATTGGACAGGTGCTATTGTTATTTTTATTTGATCCATCAGTGGATCAGTTTGGATTATGTCATCATTTATTTTGCATTAAGCAAAAAAATCAAATGTATAATTAGGCGGTACTGCTTAATGTGGTCTTGTGTCTTGTTTTTTTTTTTTTTTTTGCTGTCTCATCCCTAAAAACCTGATTATAAGGATTTTCGAGCCAGCCTTATATTTTACGATTATTCAGAGACAAGAACTCGGACATCATCATGCTGGAAATAGTCAGCAATATTCTTATCATTATAATGATATTCTGTTAGGGAGACGATCTTATATCTAGAATAGTGAAGAACATTCTAGATTTAGGTTTCACTTATACCCTTTGTGGCGCTAAATCCCAAATTGTTTAATTGCTTTTTAAACAAACTTTAATAACGGTCCTGATTATTGCAACTATTTGCGATGCTTTATGGGCTGTATCAGAGAATATTGAGGTCTTGCTTCAGGGTGATGAATCTCTCACTGTTGGTGCTCTTGAGCGGAAAGAGCATCGGTCCATTAGGAAGCGAACAGGACGGGAAGTCATCCGCTGATGAAAAATGCTCCGTCATGGTTCGATTGTGTCTTAGGGCAGGGCGGGAGGCATTGTCCACTGTGTCTTATCTTTGGGTTGTGACTAAGGGAACTAAAGGAACATGACGACTCATGCTGCTCTCTGGCGCATCATCTGATACGTGGGCTGTGGTTAGAGCATTTAGATACGTATTATTAATGCCATCTACTTTCACCTTTTAAAAGGATTACAGATTGGACGATTGGTTACGTAAATATTAAGCTGCGTTTTAAGATATTCAACCGCTGTCAGTACTGCTGTTTCTCAGAGCTGGTAGGAGTACATCAGGATTCAGGACTCAAGATTCAAGCACCCAATAAAAGCAAAATGAACAAATAAGGGACATCTGTTGTCCACTTGATATACAATATAGGTTTCAGTGGGAGTTTCAAACTTACGTCCAGCAAAAAGAAAAGGTTCATCAGCGACAGAGAGCCAGCAGGATTTGTCTGAAACCACACCCACTTTTCCATCTAGAATCCCTCATTTCTCCCTGACCTAATAAACCATCATAATCCGCTCCCATGGTGACTCAGTAAAATGGCACAATCCTAATCTCAGCAATGTAATAAATTAACCAGAGTGATGGAACACGGTTTAATAATTACAAAAAATGACCAAAATGACTACTACTCTTACAAGATGCTTCTGCGTCTCGTTCTCTGTGAATATTTTGAATATGACCCGTTTATTTAACACACTGAAACTGGACTTTAATCACGCAAGGGCATTCGTTTTCATTCATTCATTCATTGTTTTCCCGAAAATGGGTCAAGTTTGGTTTTTATTGTTCTTTTATTTGTTTTGGCATGACAGGATCTTGTGTGCACCTTTTTGTGGAAGCAGACCAATTTATTTTTGTGTACCAGAGGTCAATTATATTTACCCAGCAAATTAAAAACACTATCTCTCTCACAAATCAAGGCATTAATGATGACAGGAAATTGCAGTCCCCACCTCCCAGGCATGAAATGAATAGTGAATAATGAAGCCGGAAAATTCCCCAGCGCCTTTAGATTGACAGATTTAATTGTCTGTCCTGAGCAGAAGGACACCGTTTCAAATTTAAGGCTTATTACAGAATATTTGTTCTGTTGAAGATGTGTAGACGTAGCTTTATATTGATTCTAAAGTAAAAATAAATAAATTGTGCTGATCCGATCCATTGAAAACAACCTAAAGTTGGGTTAGATACCATCTCAGGACGCTCACAACATTCAGTCACCCATTAACAGGGCGACTCATTGTCATGATGTCATGTTGCCTGGAGCAACCCACCACCATATGCTGTTACTCAGTTGATTACAGGAAAAAAAAAAAAAGATTCTCCATTGCAATTAACACACTGTAAATGTACTGCTGTGTGGGACAGTCGCTTTATGGTTACGTAAGAATGAGCTACTTCATACAAGAATAATTTATTACCTTTCCCTTCATTCGTCCATCCATTCTCGTGTCATGTATTATTTTTACAAAACATGACAGCGCATATATATATACACCGCTAGCTTTGTACCTCTGTTGCCCAAGAGAAAGGGGCCAAAACATAGACAGTAAGACAGATAAATCAACGTATAAACACAAAGTGCCCATTTACAACTCTGTACTGGGTGATCAGATCACAAACAAGTATAATTTGATCACATTTGGGAGAAAAATATGCGTACACAGTACACACACAGCATGCACTGTGATCAGAATGTGATAAAAGCCACTAAAACACATTTAGCGGTGTAAATGCAATTTGTACAGTGTAACCACATCAGCCTAGCAGTCCTCGTTTTTTAATATACAACATCAAATCATTCAAAACAACCATAAAAAAAAACATCCTGCAAAATTCACTGTTGCCTTCAAGCAGGTACCTGTTGAAGATGAACCCATCCGTCTTGCTTCTGTCTGTACTGACTTTATAGACTCTACATATCTAGCCAGGATATTTGTAAATGCAGTGAATCACAAATAGGCACGATCGCAAAAGAGCACCATGTATAAATTTTCACCTATTTCTCTGTTGAGTTGAAAGAGATAGGACAGGAATTAAAAGTGTACATTCTGCACTGTAAAAAAAAATAGTTGAGAATACTTGAAATTTCAAGGCAACAGTCTGCATTAAGAATTTTATGTTTTGCCAACGATGTGCCCATGATAATCCAAACTATGATAAAACTGTTATCTTTATTAAGAATTCTTAATTAAGTCAATTTTCAATTCCTCATTCTGCCAACATAGATTTCTCTTTTTGCTGAACAGTGGCATTCACAGTAGTGCAAAAAGGCAATCACAATTTTTTGGGGGCTTTTTTCACCTCTATTTGGATAGGACAGCATAGAGACAGGAAATGAGCAGGAGAGAGAGACGGATCAGGAAATGACCTCGGGTCAGAACCAAACCCGGGTCCCCGGATTTATGGTATGGCGCCATATCCACCTGAGCCATGACGCCCCCGAGGTTATCACAATTTATCATTAAACTATACATGCCTTTTTTCATTGTTCTACACAATTACAAAACTTCAATATTGAAATAAAGTTTTTAAAACCCACATCGTGGTTGTGGCTCAGGTGGATAAGGCGCCATACCATAAATCCGGGGACCTGGGTTCGATTCCGACCCGCAGGTCATTTCCTGATCCCTCCCCGTCCCTCTCTCCCGCTCATTTCCTGTCTCTACACTGTCCTATCCAAATAAAGGTGAAAAAAGCCCCCCAAAAAAGTCTGATAACCTCAATTGCCTTTTTGTACTACTGTGAATGCCACTGTTCAGCAAAAAGAGAAATCTATGTTGGCAGAATGAGGAATTGAAAATTGACTTAATTAAGAATTCTTAATAAAGATAACAGTTTTATCATAGTTTGGATTATCATGGGCACATCATTGGCAAAACATAAAATTCTTAATGCAGACTGTTGCCTTGAAATTTCAAGTATTCTCAACTATTCTTTTTTTTACAGTGTGTCTTCCGACCCATCCAACTAGCACTACCTATTCATTTCCACTCCATGATGATGGCCAAATGATTTACTTGTGAACATTTCTGCAGTCTTAATCTAAGGAACAATCAAAAAGCGCACCATACTGTATTAGTGCCTTATTCAGGAGTTGCCCTGACACTCATTGGTATTTCCACGAAATCGAGTCGTACATAAGGTGATAGCCGATAGCGTGGCGCCGAATTGGCTATAAGCCATGTACGACGAGATTGAGTAGAATAACTGTTTTATTCTATCCACATTCACTGGATTTTGAGAAACGGAGCATTTTTATTTTTATATCTTGAAAATCCGATGAATAAAACCTTTATACAAAACGTCCGACAAAATCATTTCCGCTTAGAATGTAAAAAAAAAAAAGTCGAAATGACAGTAGGAATTTGTGAAAAATGCTATAATAATAATTCTTGAATTTAAAAAAAAAAGATATGTTCTTGCCATCAAATATTTTCATTCCATATTTTGTTGCTTTTTTGTATTTTTTTAGGTTTTGTTTTTGAGTAGAGTTTTTATTTCATCTTCATCTGCTTCAGCAACACGTGTCGCCATTTTCCCGCTTCTTTTTCTTCTTCTTTAGTTTTTTTTTTGGCAAACCAACTTAAAGGAGCATTACCGCCACCGACTGGGCTGGAGTGTGGAACAGGGCAGGCAATATTGGGGGGTGGGGGGGACTATATTCTTTTAGCTATTTCTGTTTCTTTTAAATACTTGATAACAAAGTGATATATCTGACTTGATGTGCGCCGCCATTTTGTTTTTCTCTACTCACGGTATATGAGCTAATAATATAGTAGTAGAGTAGCCAATCAGAACGTGCGATTGCTGATATCCAGTGAATTTGGATAGAATAAATGAAGATATACATATAAGAGACAGTATGATGGTAGGAAAGGGTTAATTAATGGTGAGTAATGCTAATCAGTGCTGAAGGAAGCGTATTTTGCCAAACTAAACCTATTTGGGTGGTGTTATGGATGCTTCCTGTGGCTGGTATTAAAAAGCCAGTTTAAATGGCCTGTGGGAATGTATTTCCTTTTTCATATTGATTTTTTTTTTCTTGCTTATTGCTATCCACTGAAGATAGAGACAAAGAGATAGCACCCATACCAAGAATTTAGTCATCTTCCAAATCATCGCTCATGCTGTGATTGCCTGAAGTGTTCAAAATGTCTCTGGATGCCCATACCAAGATGACTTACGGTAATGTGCTTGGTAGCAGCAATAATTTACTAATGCAAAGGATCTCATCGGCTTGTAAAATCACAGATCTCCCCGGACAGGATTAAACTGATCAGCCGATGGAAATTTGCTTAGAGGCAGAGGGAGAAAGCACAGACGAAAATGTCAACTGAAGAAGGTCCTACTTTAACAATCTACACTTTAAAAAAAAAAAATATATATATATATATATATATATATATATATATATATATATATACAATTCTTTATTATTTTTTCTCATTTCTTAACTTATCTCCAGCTATTTCCTTCTTTCTCGCCTTGTTGTTTTTACAATCTGTCAGTCTGTCAAAACATATAATCAAGGCCCAAAGTCCAAAGCTTGCTCATTTACCAAGCAAGAGATTAGGCGTAAAAAAATCTTAGAACGACTTCACAGACAGTAAACAGTGCACTGCTTTATCCATACAGTCTGATGCAACGCTGGTTGTGAAACACTGCTGACTGTGTGAGTCTGTGCCTCCAGTTTCTGTTCAAATTCAACATTTATGCCTTGCTTTAAAGGAGTGCACTTGCAGCCATTTTATGGCTTACACTAGAAACGGTTACATGATGACCAAAGCATGATAGGCTACTTTTTTGGGTGAGATACCATGCAGATTAAATGCATCGTGGTAAATTAAATTTTTCTTCCACATCTAGGGACAGTTTGTGGTTCTTTAAGCTGGGCATACACTGTGCGATTTTTTCAATCGCGGTATTCAGCTGCTGCTCACGCTGTACGAGTGAATCGCAGGGGTAAACAGCACGCAGCTTACGATTCCTGTTCTCACACTATACGATCCGATGCTCGGATCCGATGCTCAGGATTTCAAACAGGTTTGATTTTCATCCGATCGATCGGGAGGAGGTCGTGAGGTGTTAATCGCTTGTCGTTACCCCATGTATACTACACGATCCGAGACGTACGATTGAGCCAAAACTCGGCCCGATCTCCAAAATAGTCGCACGAGTGAAAATCGTGTCAAAATCGGGCCAAAAATTGCACAGTGTATGCCCAGCATTACTTGATATTCAAGCCCTTTAATATGTTAAATGAAGTTCTTGAAATAAGAGATGGACCAGGTGAACGAGAACGAGGTTAAAATCTCAGATATATTTATTCTCTAATCTTAAAACCACCATGAAGCCAAAAGTCATGCCATGGCTTCTTGTTTTCAAGGCAGCGAACTTAACTGATAAGAAGCAGAAATGTTCAGTGAAAGAAAACATGTTTGGTTAGCATCTGATGTTAGCATCGTAGTTTTGAACCGGCTATGAGCCTGAGTATCTAACAACTATTATTCCATCCATATTCACTGGATATGAGCAGTCTCACACTCTGATTGGCTACTAGGCTACCAGCTCATATACCACGAGTAGAGAAAAACAAACTGTTGGAGCGTGTTGCTGAATCAACCAAGGATGAAATAAAAACTACTCGAAAACAAAACCCCCAAAAAGACAAAAAAAAAGCAACAATATATGGAATGAAAGCGTTTGATGGTAAGCATGTGTCTTTTTTATTTCTCAAGAATTATTATTATTATAGCATTTTTCACAAATTGCTGCTGTCCTTTCGCCGGTTTGTTAAGCGGAAATGATTTTGTCGGACGTTTTGTATAAAGTTTTTATTGATCGGATTTGCAAAGAATAAAAATAAAAATGCTCCGTTTCTCAAAATCCAGTGAATGTGGATAGAATAAAACAGTTATTCCACTCAATCTCATCGAACATGGCTTATAGTGGACTCGGCACTATGCGCATCGTCAGCTATCGGCTCATGTATGACTCGATTTCATGGAATAACTGTTAATTAAGCCCGGCGCACATGGGCGATTTTCTGTCGCTTGGTCGTGCAACTTTTTGACGCAAGCGAAAATTTGCATCGCGTGCGGATATTTGCGACAGCCATTTTTTGTTGCTTGCGACAGATCGCAGGTGACAAACATGCTTGATATTCTGCGAAAAAAAATCGCCAGTCGCTGACTTGTTGCAGAGATATCGCCGCATGTGTGTGTCTTTGCGATAACGAAGCGATCACCTCCAAAGGCTAAGCCAATCCCCGTCCGCAAAGTTTTTATTTATCGAATTTGCAAAGAATAAAAATAAAAATGTTCTGTTTCTCAAAATCCAGTGACTGTGGATAGAATAAAACGGTTATTCCACTCACTCAATCTCGTCGTACATGGATTATAGCCGACTCGACGCTACGTGCTTCATCAGCTATCGGCTCATGTACGACTCGATTTCATGGAATAGTTGTTAAATGTAGTCTTTTTACTCAAAAGCAATCGTTCATCACTTGTCACACAGACCTGCCAATTTGGTTAAGAATACAAGTAAGACAGGCTTACTGTAGTATATAAAAATAAACAAAACTTTGTGGTTAACCCTTTGGGGTTGAGAGCTTTGCCAGTGAAGCTCGTCAGGTTTAGAATGAGTAGGTCATGTAGTTAGATAAATATCTTTGTGAGTTTTTATCATACAAGCACGATTAACATATTGACAGAAACTTTATAGTTTACACTTTCCTACGTGTCCACTCAAAGTCCTTCCCGCACCATTCATGGCACGTTTGGCGGCATCGATCTCTGTTTTGTAGCCCTCGGCCTTTCGCCTATATTGCATAGCGAGGGTTACAGTGGGGGCTAGTCCTCTGGTAACCGTGAGAATTTGACTCCCCACTCGCATCTGTATTGCAGCGTGCCTTGCCAGAAGGCACCATTTTTATGATGGCCTTTGAGTAGAACTCATGATTTCCCGATCGAGAGGCAGACACGCTAACCACTAGGCCACTCGCCGGTATGTGCCCACTGTCAAATAATATTATATTTTTTTAAATTACCTAAATTAGATGAAACATAAAACTTGTCACCTTACTCAGTCGTCGGAGCGCTGAGCACGCACTTACGCATTCATAAAAAACTGTTCACATGGTAACAGCATGATAATCACGTTCACGTTTTTGGTTTCGATTGGTTTCTCTTTCATGGTGGGAACGACGCCTACTGTAAACAGGATAAAATATATCAGCCATAGTTTAGGCTACCCGTTTGGAGGTAAAACTTGTTGCGAGATGGCACGGACGTTACACGATAAGCTGTCGTATTTTTCCGATGCGCAACATTTGGGCAAATAGAGTTTTTTTAGAGTTTCGCTTGTCCTACCATGATGGGAAGGCTGTGAGGAAGTATATACATTTTCTGGCATGTATTTTGAGTAAAATAGACGTCCATTTCTTAGTGGAGATTAGCTACCAAGTGCAGGCACGTCACATCAAACATATCTTAGCGGATGGAGTATACCTCAGGTATCTAAGCGAAAAAGCACAATCTTTGGTTAAGTCTCATTCATTCATTATCTCTAGCCGCTTTATCCTGTTCTACAGGGTTGCAGGCAAGCTGGAGCCTATCGCAGCTGACTACGGGCGAAAGGCGGGGTACACCCTGGACAAGTCGCCAGGTCATCACAGGGCTGACACATATGGCCCTTTTCCACTACCCTTTTTCAGCTCACTTCAGCTCGCTTCAGCTCACTTCAGCCCGACACGGCTCGCGTTTCGACTACCAAAGAACGGCACGACTCAGCTCGCTTCAGCCCTGCTTAGCCCCTAAAACTCGCACCGTTTTGGAGTGGGGCTGAAGCGAGCCAAACCGAGCCGAGTGAGGCTGGGGGCGTGAGCAGACACTCCCCTGTGCACTGATTGGTGAGGAGGAGTGTCCTCACATGCCCACACACGCCCCGCGAGCACGCTGGGATCTGTCAACACCGTAAACCCGGAAGAAGAATAATTACGAATTACGAGAATTTCTGAAGCCTTATGCGCCTCGCCTCATCTATACGCTCTTGCCAGTATCTGTTGGCGTTGTCGGTGACAACAAGCCACAGCACCAAGACCAGCAACACTAACGACTCCATGTCCTCCATGTTTATTGTTTACTATCCGGGTTGTGAGACTACCGCTTAAAAGCTCACTGATGTCACTGTTTGCACTGCTTAACGACATCACGTGACGTCCACCCACTTTCGCTAACTCCACCCAATGTGTCCACCCACTTCCAGCCAGCACGGTTGTAGTCGAAATGCAACTCCAACAGCCCACTCAGCCGCGTTTGTAGTGGAAAAGCGGCATTAGACACAGACAACCATTCACACCTACGGTCAATTTAGAGTCACCAGTTAACCTAACCTGCATGTCTTTGGACTGTGGGGGAAACCGGAGCACCCGGAGGAAACCCACGCGGACAACATGCAAACTCCGCACAGAAAGGCCCTCGCCGGCCACGGGGCTCGAACCCGGACCTGCTTGCTGTGAGGCGACAGCGCTAACCACTACACCACTGTGCCGCCTCTTTGGTTAAGTATTCCTTTAAAATATAAGAAGGGCTGAGGAAGAGCAAATGTCATGCAGATATAGCTGGTGCAAACTGGCTGATGGAGTAAAGGATAATTTTCTCCAACATGCACAGCTGCTGCTATGAGCAAGCAGGCTAGCTGCAGTCTCGGCTTCATGCCCAACCCCCACACTGCACACCCACACACTCACTACTGCACTTGTGCCCTGTACTCTCTCTCTCACACACACACACACAATCACACATGCACAAGCACTTGCCATATCTCATTTTAACACATACCCACACATATAATTGCTGCTTTAACTCTTACCGCGCTGTATGGACACACACTTTTCACGACTGCAACACACACACTCACACACAAGCATATACTTTTACATACACATACACACACCCCACACACTGCATCGCTGCAAATGTACTGTCAGTGTATCCAGGGCTGCAGCAGAGAGAGAGAGAGAGAGAGAGAGAGAGAGAGTCCTCTGCAGCCAGACAAAGACGACCACCTTGTTTCTATGGAAACTGAAGATTGCGTGTGATATAGTGCTCTGTGCTTACATTTGCAGTCCGAATAAGAAAAGAGACGTATGTGAGTCTACAGAATAGTCAAAGGGTGATGTGGTGTTCTTACTGTTTCGCCAAGACACGGTGTTGATGATTGCGGGGAATTGTAGTTAAATCTTCGACTAACAACCTTCAGTATGCCACCGTGGGCCTAAATGACATTTAATAATTTGTAGAAAACGTCAACGTTTTGTTCTGTGAGAGATTTTGTTCCGTGACCCGGTAAAATTCTCGCTCTGATGTATTACAGATCCATTTTCACTCATGATCTTTGTTAAGGAATAATGATTTTGTTTTCCATCCTTGGTAGGTCACACCACAGTCAATCAGTATGCCGTACTCAGAAGTGTGAAATACTGCAAGTGTGCTGTGAACTCCAGCACAGTAATATTGGCACCCTTTAAAAGAAGAAAAGGCTAAAATGATTGCATAAACACTACACAAAGAATCAAATTTTCCATTCAAACAATTTTGAAAAAATTTAAGAAAACGTTTTCCGATAACTAAAATAAGTCATGCAAGAACATTTGTAGTCATTAACAGAATTTCCTCTATAAACATATGAATATAAAGTTAATTAAACCCCTAAAGTATTAGATTTATAATTAAAAAAAATAATGAACAAAAATAATCACGCAGTCTCTAGGTCTTCTGTTGCCTTTGATTATGTCCCTGAGGTATAAAAATGAAGTTGCACGCATGTAACCTCATAACACTACGGGAAAAAACTAAACACATTTCAACTCAAAAGAGGTGGATGGTTATGAAAAGAGATATCAGAAAATACAAATGGAGTTATAGATACCAATTGGGACAATTAATAAAAATGTAAAAAAAAATTATGGAAGTGTTGAAAATGTGATAGTACTGTGGGACTGCTGTATCCGCTGACTCGGTACCTGCGGTTATGAGTTAACCGTGGTTTACCCTGGGCCAAAAATATTAGGCAGAAATATCAGAATCCTGTTCATTCGAGAACGAGAGAGAGAGAGAGAATGAGCGCAAGAGAGAGAATGAGAGAGAGAGAGAATGAGAGAGAGAGAATGAGCACAAGAGAGAGAATGAGAGAGAATGAGAGAGAACAAGAGAATGAGAGAGGGAGAGAATGAAAGAGAGAGGGAGAGAGAGAATGACAGCAAGAGAGAGAATGAGAGAGAATGAGAGAGAGAGAAAGAGAGAATGAGAGAGGGAGAAAGAGAATGAGAGCAAGAGAGAGAGAATGACAGAATAAGAGGGAGAGAATGAGAGAGGGAGAGAGAGAAGAGCATGAGAGAGGGAGAGAGAATGAGAGAGAGAGAATGAGAGGGAGAGAGAATGAGAGAGAAAGAGAGAATAAGAGAGAATGAGAGCAAGAGAGAGAGAATGAGAGCAAGAGAGAATGAGAGACAGAATAAGAGGGAGAGAATGAGAGAGGGAGAGAGAGAAGAGCATGAGAGAGGGAGAGAGAATGAGAGAGAGAGAATGAGAGGGAGAGAGAATGAGAGAGAAAGAGAGAATAAGAGAGAATGAGAGCAAGAGAGAGAGAATGAGAGCAAGAGAGAATGAGAGACAGAATAAGAGGGAGAGAATGGGAGAGAGAGAAGAGCATGAGAGAGGGAGAGAGAATGAGAGAGAGAGAATTGGAAAGAGAGAATGAGAAAGAGAGAATTAGAGAGAGAGAGAGAGAGAGAGAGCACATTCACATAATTTTTATTCCAGTATATTGTTCTAATTGTTTTATTTTATTTTCGTTACTGTTCTTGATGTTATATTGTGTGTAATTTATAAACTAGATAGAGACTGTGACTAAAGTCACAGTAATTTGCGCTAGCTGTTACAAACCAGGACGTCTGGTCAAAAAAAAAAAAAGTGATTGAAAAAATCATGAAAATTGACAAAGTTATAAGTGATTGAAAAAATCCCGTTTTTCATGGATCATTCCAGTTCATTGATCCGGATCAGCACCAAAAGTCATAGCAATGTAATTCAGCCCAGAAGTATTCTTCATGTGAAATTTTGTGATGATTCATTCATTTACAAACCAGAGTGAAGTTTCTCACAGCGTGTGTACGTTCCTGTTAGTGTACAGACGTGGCAACTGTCTGCAAATGAAATAAAGAAGATTGAGGTGGTATGGCATGGATTCCTTCACAAGATGGTGAAAGGACGATATGTCCGTAAGAATGTCCATGAACAAAGGACACAAGCCAGAGTTGAAGAAGAGCTAGACTGGAGCTTTAAAATAAGTAATGCTCGACTATGTGAGATAACAAAGACCCCTCGTATTAAGGAAGTCTGTTACAAACAACAACTTAAATATATTGGACACATTTGTAGAATGGATAATAGTGAACTGCTTAAACAAACTTTGTTTGACATCAGATTCACGTCACAAGTGACGTGGAAGAGGTTTGAGAATCAGTTGGGAGTAGACACCCAGCAGATCAGGAGAAGTATGATGTCTAAATCAGACTTAGCGCTACTTCTGAATTTCAGACAGTAGCACCCCAGGATACAAGTGGGGAAAACGATGATGATGATGATGATGATGATGACTGGTTGAAAACTGAAGGAGAAATAGCGTCCTACAAAACATTAAGACAATAATAATAATAATAGAAGAATAAAGTAGAAAGAGCCTGAGTTAGAGTAACAGTTTGCGCCAGCACTGTTAGCGTAGATTAATTAAACTTTATCATTGGTTTTTATGTACATGTAAAACAAGCTTCATGTATGGTTCGCGACTATCTGCTGTTTCAGCTATCCACGTTAGATCTTTAAAACGTATCACCCGTGGATACGACGGTCCCATTGTAACTTGAAACATGCGCTGGAGCTTGAAAATTTTGCTGGGTTAAGTAGTCTAACCTTGTAACAAGTGACCCCCGTATTCTGGAGCTCAAAATATCATTAATTGTGCATTTAAAAAAAAAATCACTTTATATATTACTTATTGCTCATTTTCATGATGTGCCAATACTTCTGGAGTTGACTATATTTTACCAGCTCTGGTAATCGCCAAATTAGTGATTAGTGTCTTCTGACTGACTTCTTTATGATGAAGTCTGTGTGACACGGACAAAAATTTCAAGGCCATACCATTGGCCTTGAAAGTGATCGAGAAGGACAAAACCTTCTCTAGAGTGAGAAGTCAAAGCACAGCAAGTCATTTGTCTCTTTTTGGTGATGAAAGCTTATCACCTGCCATTCTGTATATTAACTTTGTAAATAACTGATATTAATTTTTTCGCAGTCCGGTTTCCATCAAATCGTGCGCTCTGATTGGCTCGCGAGCGGTCCGGAATCCTACGATCCGGACCCCAGTTACGGGCCTTTGACGACTCGCTCGTTCACAACAACGACAAACATAGTAGCAATTTTTTGTCAACATTTATTTTCACGGGGCGGCACGGTGGTGTAGTGGTTAGCGCTGTCGCCTCACAGCAAGAAGGTCCTGGGTTCGAGCCCCGTGGCCGGCGAGGGCCTTTCTGTGCGGAGTTTGCATGTTCTCCCCGTGTCCGCGTGGGTTTCCTCCGGGTGCTCCGGTTTCCCCCACAGTCCAAAGACATGCAGGTTAGGTTAACTGGTGACTCTAAATTGACCGTAGGTGTGAATGTGAGTGTGAATGGTTGTCTGTGTCTATGTGTCAGCCCTGTGATGACCTGGCGACTTGTCCAGGGTGTACCCCGCCTTTCGCCCGTAGTCAGCTGGGATAGGCTCCAGCTTGCCTGCGACCCTGTAGAAGGATAAAGCGGCTAGAGATAATGAGATGAGATGAGATTTATTTTCGCATTTCTCAGTATAATAGCATTAATTTTACAGCATGGATTGCCTAGATCAAGTTTTTTATTTTTTGAAAATTCCAAGATGACGTAGCTTGTCAAACAGGTTTTTGACGGGCTTGTAGCAGGTTTGTTCTAAATTCCCTTTCGGACGCTCTCATTTTCTGTTAGGCTTTGGTAAAGAAAAAAAATTAATATATTATTTACCAGCTTAAGGTCGGTCCGTATCGTGAAATACCGTGACCTCGGCCTTGAAAATATTTCAAGGCCGAGGTCACGGTATTTCACGATACGGACCGACCTTAAGCTGGTAAATTATATATATATATATATATATATATATATATATATATATATCAGTCCTTCAGCCTTTTCCTAAATGCAGCATGGGAGATGGTTATAATCACATTAACGATCCTCCTGCTATCACTGGCAACGGTAATGGGAGTTAATTAATCATGACTGCAAGCGTGACTTTTGGGTCTTTCCCAAAAAGTCCTTTGTCTAAAATTAAATGTAGTGTTCACACGTACACAGTTCCCTATTCTCACCGTATTGGGAGCAGACATTGAAACAGTGGCCATGAGATGACTAATATAGCAACATCTTTTCAACATTTCAGAACAAACCACAATACAGGCCCTGAGAATAAATAAACACTGCTAGATCAGCTGCTAACAAATCACCAGGCATTTAAAAAAACAAAATTGGGGCTAAAATAAATGGACTAGATTATATTTGGGTCATAAATGGACAAATAATAAGAACCTCCTGTAGGCAGGAGGAGTAGGAAAATAAAAGATGATAAGTTTTATTTGGATTAATAAAATAAATAAAGCATAATCATTAAGCTCATAGCTTATTGTTGTATCTATCATTGCAAGTATGTCTTTTTTTTTTAAACAATTATTTTGAAATTGTTCAGCCTGTCTTCTGGAAACAACGAGATAGAAACTACTCTAATGGCCCTTTTCCACTACCCTTTTTCAGCTCACTTCAGCTCGCTTCAGCCTGACACGGCTCGCGTTTCGACTACCTCAGAACAGCACGACTCAGCTCGCTTCAGCCCTGATTAGCCCCTAAAACTCGCACGGTTTTGGAGTGGGGCTGAAGCGAGCCAAACCGAGCCGAGTGGGGCTAGGGGCGTGAGGAGACACTCCCCTGTGCACTGATTGGTGAGGAGGAGTGTCCTCACACGCCCACACACACCCTGCGAGCACGCTGGGATCTGTAAACACCGTAAACCCGGAAGAAGAATAATTACGAATTACGAGAATTTCTGAAGCCTTATGCGCCTCGCCTCATCTATACGCTCTTGCCAGTATCTGTTGGCGTTGGCGGTGACAACAAGCCACAGCACCAAGACCAGCAACACTAACGACTCCATGTCCTCCATGTTTATTGTTTACTATCCGGGTCGTGAGACTACCGCTTAAAAGGTCACTGATGTCACTGTTTGCGCCGCCTAACGACATCACGTGACGTCCACCCACTTTCGCTAACTCCACCCAATGTGTCCACCCACTTCCAGCCAGCACGGTTCAGCGCGGTTGTAGTCGAAATGCTACTCCAACAGCCCCACTCAGCTCGACTCAGCCCAACTCAGCACGGCACGGCTCAGCCCAACTCAGCCGCGTTGGTAGTGGAAAAGCGGCATAATATTGACAAAATGTAGTTTTTTTTATTTGCACTTCTGTGTACAGGATGTATGTTTAATCTATTATATTAAAATACAGAATACTATTCACGTTATTTAGAAAGTATAGTAAGTCAGATCGACCTAACCCCAGAACAAGTCTCCAGCAGTATACGCACTCAACACAAAGCCATTGTGTCCATAAATATCCAGTTTACAAATCCTGAGAGCAAAAGTTATTTGTTGTATTCATCCATAAACGCTGCCCAGGCTCTATGCAACAAAACAAAACACACACACACACACACACACACACACACACACACACACACACACACACACACACACCAGGAGCATCATTCATAATGAGTCACTTTATCCCTTCATTCTCCTCCCTTCCTTCATGTGACTTTATTCTGATCCAGGAACACTGTGTACTATGTTTAATCCTTATACATTGCATTGCACAATTCAGGACAAAATTACTCTCAGGTCAGTGTATAAGATCAGACAACTGTTCAGTTTTTCATTAGTTGTCAGAGCAAAGGCACAGGAGATTACACAGGAGATGACCCTAATGCTTTCGCATTGCCTGCCCAGCTCAGACACTGCATCTCAGGGCGAAGTAAACATTCTAACATGACGATCTATTAGTAATGGAAGAATTAGCTATTACCTTTATGAAAACTGTTCTTATTAAAATCATTGGCAGAAATACCAGAATGTCAAGGACGTAGTAACTCATCTGGCCTGAGATCATCAAACAGAACTGAAATGTGACGATGTGAGAGAGGACCAACCTCCACGACTAATTGTTTACGACAGGAAACTCAGCAAAGGACTAAATTTTGTTCCCCGAGGGAAGATCGACCCAAAACATCCATCAGAACTGAATTTGCATGGCAAATGAGAGAGGAGATACAATTCTAGTCAGAAGAAAAAATTGTTAAGTTGACCTAATTGCTAATTTGTTAGCAAAAAATTGACAACACAATGACCAAGTTTTGTGCAGAAGGTCCAGTTCTTTCAAACAAAACAATCACAACTGAAATCCATTGAGAACTGAGGAAGGAGACACGATTTAACTGAAAATAAACAAAGTTGTAAACAAATTGTTTACAATAGGAAACTCAACAAACAAACAATCAAGTTTTGTTCCTCATGGGAAGATCGACCCAAAACATAGACCAGAACTGGAATCGGATGAGAAATGAGAGAGGAGATACAATTCTAGTGAGAAGCCTGGAAAATTCGTTAATTTGGAACAATTACTAACTCGTTAGCAAAAGATTTGACAAATCAACAACCAAGTTTTGTGTGGAGTGATGAGTTCTTTCAAACAAAACAATCGGAACGGAAATCCGTGGAGAATTGACGAAGGAGATACGATTTAACTGAATTGTGGACGATGGACGATGGATGACGGACGCCACACCATGACAACGGCTCATCGGCCTTATGGCCAGATGAGCTAATGATGCATGTCGTACATAAAATGTTTATAGCGTATGTTTTGGGGCTGTCTAATGACTGAAACACTCTGTCTCTCGTCCTTCTGTTCTACAGGTGACAGAGCTGAACGAGGCACTGTCCAACGAAGAGCGCAACCTGCTCTCGGTGGCCTACAAGAACGTGGTGGGTGCACGGCGCTCATCATGGCGTGTCGTCTCCAGCATTGAGCAGAAGACTTCAGCCGATGGCAACGAGAAGAAGATTGAGATGGTGCGTGCCTATCGTGAGAAGATCGAGAAGGAGCTGGAGGCCGTTTGCCAAGATGTGCTCAACCTGCTCGACAACTTCTTGATCAAGAACTGCAGCGAGGCACAGCACGAGAGTAAGGTCTTTTACCTGAAGATGAAGGGCGACTACTACCGCTACCTGGCTGAAGTCGCTACCGGAGAGAAGCGTGCCGCCGTAGTCGAGTCGTCTGAGAAGGCGTACAGCGAGGCACACGAGATCAGCAAGGAGCACATGCAGCCCACGCACCCCATCCGTCTCGGCCTGGCGCTCAACTACTCCGTGTTCTACTATGAGATCCAGAACGCGCCCGAGCAGGCATGCCATCTGGCCAAGACGGCTTTCGACGACGCCATCGCCGAGCTGGACACGCTCAACGAGGACTCCTACAAAGACTCAACCCTCATCATGCAGCTGCTGCGAGACAACTTGACACTCTGGACAAGCGACCAGCAGGACGACGAAGGCGGCGAAGTCAACAATTAAAAACAGCGAGAGAGGGAGAGAGATGAAGAGGCAGAAGAGGAGAAGACCCTCAAGAATTACCCGTTTCCTAGCCGTAACACACAAGAAAACACGCGTGCTCACAAAATAAAAGAAAAATAAAAAGAAAAATAAAAGCGTAAGTGAAAACATTTTATGAAAAGGGGGCCTGGTGGAATGCTGGTAGCCATGTTCATTGGTGGTATGGTACAACCGCAACTGCAGTTCTCTTTGATTTCGTGAAAATTAAACGGATAAACAGAATCTGAAAAGAAACCAAGTTTAACAAGAGGTATACCTCTAATTAAAAAACGCGGTTTTAATGAAAATCATCACAATAAAGGAAAAAAAAAATCCCCTTTTCCTCGGTTGCCTGCGCAACATTTACCAAAACGATACTTTGAAGAAGAAAAACTTGTCAGTAAATCAGGGAGTACAAGATGACTAGGGTTGACTAGGGTTGAAACACACCCCAAACACTGGCATAGGGACTGTTCTTGTAGTGAAACGTGATGTCAAGCTGCTTATTTATAAGTGTGGAGTAAGGGTTTAGGAACTGTCAGGGGAAGACGTGTTAAAGCTTGAGCAAGAAAAAAAAAAGAAAAGACAAAAAATAATACGTGGAGAAAAAAAAACACAACAAACTTGAATGTCATAGCCTCGCAAAAGTACGAGTTTGCAAACAGGCTCCAGAGAGTTTGAAAGGATTTCTTTTTTGTCTCTGTTAAACATATTTGTGGATACTGATGTGCACTCAACAGTCAGTCAGCCATTTCTTTACAGCCGACGTGGCGATTCAGAACGCTCCATAATAATCGAAACATCACTGTGGTTACAGGCTGCAGGTCTATTATCAAGGAACACTAGTTTAGGTATACGGTAACCAAGTCCAGTTTTCCAGCCATTAAATACAATGCTGTTTCCATTGATAGCTAAAACAAATTGGTGTCCTTTCAGTGAAAACTGTTCTTATTATCATTATTATTATTATTGATATCGTTTGGACATTTAGGGTGTCAAGGGTGACCCGCACTATAAAAAACACAGCTTTTATTCAATATCATTACAAATAGTACCATAAACCAAAACATACACTATCTATCTATCTATCTATCTATCTATCTATCTATGTGTATATATATATATATATATATATATATATATATATATATATATAAAACCTAACTTGTAATGATATTACCCTAAAACGCAATCTGTCCTCGCAAAGTAATATAGAAGAAGTTTTAAAAAAATATATAATAATAATAATAAAATAATAATAAAAAAAATCCCTGTGCTTTAATCCTGAAAAATGTCATTCTCTAAATCAATCCTGAATCACTTGGATCCCTGTCGCGATACACTGAATGGAATCAACTGGAACCATTGGCTGTTTTTCCTTTGTCCATGGACTGAAAGTATAATTAGAGACAGAGCACTGGCAATGTCAAAACGGGAGATGATCTTAAAGCAGCTTTGAGGTTTGTGGTATTCTTTTCTTCTTTTTTTTGTTTACTTTTTTAATTTTCAAAAAAAAAATGCACTTGCCTATTATACTGTTTCTCAGTGTAAGATGATTACTGCTCCAATATTCTCGATAATACAATATTGTGCATGCTGGTGATGTATTTATATACCGTAGCTTGACTTTATTAACTTAAAAAAAAAAAAAACCTGTAGATGTTATGTATTCATAGGAACAAGAAATGACTAGAATTCAATCTGATTATTATTTTCTATTTATTTATATTGGATTGTTTAAATTTATTATGATTTATTTATGATTCCTTGCTGAAGTATGCGACGCCAAAATGGTGAACCATAAACTGATGCTATAGTGACATGCAATTCTTGTGTTTGGGTTTTATTAAGCAAAGAAATGGAAAGACAAAAAGGACAGAAACACCACTGTTAGCTTAACACTCTCTGTCTGGTGTTTTGTCGTGGCGAAAATCAAATATCGCATTGTAAATCTATTCGTTGTTCTTACAATGGCCTTTCCTTTTGTGCTTTTTCTGTCACATTATACAGTGAGATGTTTAAAAAAAACAGTGTTTATCAGTTCTTCAGAAAACTGCATTTCTGTAAGGAATTCACTCACGGACCATAATTTCCTCTTTCTGTCTTTTTTTTTTTTTTTTACTTTTAGCTGTCTCTCCTGATATCGTAAATGTGAGTCATGTAGCGGATGCACACGAGAAAAATAACAATAATAATAATGATGATAATAAAAATGAATTAAAACATCACAACATCCTTCTAACCACATTTCAGTGCCGCTGCAGTTGTTGTATTGAAGATGAGTCACATCCTTATGATCGTTAATGGAAATGAGTCTGTGCATGTGTTGCTTGAAATTCAAACTGTATCTACAAAATGGTGGCACAATGTTAACAATGGTCATGTGATAAAATTAAAATGCATGAAATAGTATAGTATAGCTGGAATGAAAGCCACTCATGAACAGAAAACATGAGACGTGTACAGGCTGGCCAGCTGTAATTAATGACTTGGATAGAGGCACACTGTTTGATTCCCAGTGTCTCACTCTGTGCCATCCTGTGCCATCTTCCAGGCTGCTAAGAACCTCATTTGCTCAAACTGAATGTAATGCTACCATCTGGCTCTTAGTTTCTGCCAATAGGTTTGGTTTACGGTTTGCTTTGGGCAGCATTCAATGCTTTTCCACAAAATAATATATTAGATAAACATTTTAAGAATCTTTAAATTGAAAAAAGAGAGAAACAAAGTCAAGGAAAGCCCATCGTTAAGGGCCATCTTGATCTAGCATCAAAACCTCCTGTTACGTACATCCATACACACCTTCCAAACTACAGCACGGCTGACTAATTTCCAACTAGTACAAGTGTCATAACAGACATTATGCACATTATGTCTCTTCAGTGCATGTACACTGACTTATTTCATATCTTGTCCATGTGCTATGAACACCATTTGGTAGTGTCTTAGTCAAGACCACCTAAATCGAGACCAAGTCATGACCAAAGTGTATCGAGACCGAGACAACACCAAGACTTTGATGGGTTGACATCAAGTCAAGACCAAGACCAAAGCAGGGCGAGACCAAGTCAAGACCAGGACCAGACCGGAGTGTGTGAAAGGAGGTGGGGATGGGTGACAGCCGTTAACAGGAAGAAACATTTCAAATTAGCAATGAGTCACGCTATTGGTTGCATATGAAGCAGGAAATTTTACATCTAATCACAGTAATGACGTTAACAAATAATGCACAGGCAATTTAGTGAAATCCCCCCAGTCAGTTGTGGTCTTGAACAGTCTTGAAATAAATCCGAGACCGAGTAAAAATGTGGTTGATTCCGAGATGAGACCAAGATTTTCAAAAATGTGGTCTTGAGCCCGGTCTCAACTACCACAACATTACCATATGCCCAAAAGTTTGTAGACACCTAACCATCCCACCCTTATACGATTTTGAGGATTGTACACTGCAAAAAATGACCAAGTGAAAATATCTTTAAAATAATTGATACGATCTAGCATTTCCTATGAGAAGAATACAAGACACCAATTCTGAGATTATTAAATCTAGTTCTAGATTGCAACCAACTTATTCTAAGATGGCTTATCAAGTAAAAATATCTGTCCATGCAGCAAGATAAGTTCGCTAGTATGAAGTAATTTTCTTCTCAAATTCAGTTTTTAGTTTTTCGCAGGGGGCGGCACGGTGGTGTAGTGGTTAGCGCTGTTGCCTCACAGCAAGAAGGTCCGGGTTCAAGCCCCGTGGCTGGCGAGGGCCTTTCTGTGCGGAGTTTGCATGTTCTCCCCGTGTCCGCGCGGGTTTCCTCCAGGTGCTCCGGTTTCCCCCACAGTCCAAAGACATGCAGGTTAGGTTAACTGGTGACTCTAAACTGACCGTAGGTGTGAATGGTTGTCTGTGTCTATGTGTCAGCCCTGTGATGACCTGGCGACTTGTCCAGGGTGTACCCTGCCTTTCGCCTTTAGTCAGCTGGGATAGGCTCCAGCTTGCCTGCGACCCTGTAGAAGGATAAAACGGCTAGAGATAATGAGATGAGATGAGTTTTTTGCAGTGTATTCCAGCCTCCATTCTTCTGGGAAGGATTTCCACTCGATTTTGGAGCATGGGGATTTATCCATTCAGCCACAGCAGTAGTGAGGTTGTGCACTGATGTCGAGCGAGGAGGCCTGGGGTACAGCCAGTGTTCTAGTTCATACCAAAAATGTTCAGCGGGGTTGAGGTCAGGGCTCTGTGCAGGCAGGCCACCCACGTTCTTCCAATCCAACCTTCACAAACTATATCTTCATGAAGTTTGCTTTGTGCACAGGGGCATTGTCATGCTGGAATAGGTTTGGGTCTCGTAATTCCAGTGAAGGGAAATTGTAATGCTAGAGCATACAAAGACATTCGATACAATCATGTGCTTCAAACTTTGTGACAACGGTTTGAGGGTGTGATGGTCAGGCGTCCACAAACCTTTGGTCGTAGAGTGAATTCTTGGGGTATGGTGTTATAGGAAAAAATGACTGATGGGATGGGATGATGGGGAGATGTGATGTGTGTAACTTACACACAATAACCACAGTGTTGCGTAAATGTAATTTGCTATCACAGCAGCTCTTACAGGAGTATAGCCTGTAATTCAAATAAGGTTTATATGAACACATTTAAAATGCACTTTATCATTTCTATTCTAACAGCACATTCGCAGGGACTTGGATAACGCTAATAATTTGATAGGCTAAAAAATAAACAGATTATAATGTGCTGTTCTTTAACAAAGAAAAATGCATATTTATTGCTATGGTGAAGCTTCCACTGAGGAGATGTTTGCTTAATTATTGTTAATATCCATTTATGGAAGGAGTCTCCAGTTTCAGAGCTTTAAAAGAGTTTCCACCGCAGGAAAGTCTTCAGGACAGAGGATTTTTTTTGTCTTATTAACTGTAAGATCTTCCACAATATCAGAAAACACAACATGTCATGTGACCGAGAACCTAGAATGCAGTTCACGTCTGTCCTGAAGATTATCCCATGGTAGAAAAAAACAACAACTTTGTTACGAAGCACTGACACCTGAGATTCAGAAACGATTAAGAAAACACCTTCTTTACGATTACGCTACTCAGATTATGTTGATGGTCTGCCAAACATGTCCCTGTGGATGACCTGTTACTATAGAAACGATCATATAGAATGAATTTGTAAAAGTCTAAAGGTATTCTGAATATGGCCGTGGTGTTTCAGTGTCAGTAAACCATAACTGCTTGATCGGTACTAAATACCCCGACACTTAAAGATATTCATACAATACATACATAGCAATGCATGTAGCTTACTAGCTTCAGGGGTTTGGCTTCCCATGTGCCATCATATTTACTAAGAAGTCATGTAGTGTTCTCATTAAAAAGACGAAATATGACTAAATATGCTTTGTCACTCACTCATTAAACAAGAAATAGTTTTCATCTGCACATAGTGAAGCTTTGGTGAAATGTATAATATAATTTTTATGTTCACACTTGCTTAGCTGATATGAGATAACGTTGGTCACAGTTGGCAAATATTTTGCAGGTCCATAATAACTTTGATAGCAGCACTCAATGTTTAGCTTGTAGGTGTGACAGAGGAAAGCATCAATCAAACGTGACACTAAGAAACAAGCACTGTTAATATTTAGACTTTCTTTGTTGCAAGAGGTAGTGTTATTTGTAGGTTCATGTAAAGATTAAGAAAACTGATATTACTTCTCTGTGTCAAAAACCATACCATTGTGCTGATTCAGAGGCTGAAGCGCTTCCTTGGGGCTTGCAAAATCGCGGAATCTTCCAGTACGGTCATCTGAAGTCAAGTATGCAAGTTCCCTGAGAGGAAGAAAGTCAGTTTGGCAGGTGTAAGCAAATTAGGATTTTCGAACAGCAAGAGCAGATTTTGACCCAGGCCAGAAGATCCTTGCTTAAGCATAAGATGGATAAAGGAACCAATGCACCCAGTGATGGACTAGATTCATTATAAAGCCTAAAGCAACTAAATTTTGAAGATTATGTTTATAATCAGTAATGACTCAAGGCATTTTATTAGTTTAATCAATTTCTTAAAAAGAAAACAAAAAACAACTCATTACAGCTCCAGGGGCTCAAGTTCGATTCTGAGCTCAGGTTACTGTCTATATGGAGTTTCTTTACATGTTCTCCCTGTGTCCTAATTGGTTTCCTCTGGGTTGTCAGGTTTCTTCCCATCACCCAAAAACATGCCAGTGAGTGGACTGGCTAAAATAAATCACCCTAGGAGTGAATGGCTGTGTGCTATGTGCTGTGTTGGACTGGGATCCTCTCCAGGGTTAATTCCTGCCATGCAACCATTATATCCGGGATAGGGTCAAGCTCTGCTACAAAACTGACCAGGATACACTGGTTATTGAAGATGAATGAATGAAATTTTGAACAAAAATATTGTTGACTAGCAGGTTACCCAGCGTTGCCCAGGTTTTGCAAAATTCTGGGTTGCCTCCAGACTTCCATGTCAAATTTGAAGATCCGTCAAGAAATGATGATGTTAATCCAAGACAAACAAAAATCCAAACATCCACCACCCATGGACCCACCAGGGACCCCCTGGGGCCCAAATATGGAATTTCTGACTGAGTTCTGCCAAATTGTGGCTATCTCCTGTACCTGCGTGCCAAGTTTGGTGAAGATCGGTCGAGAGTTTGTGTTGATAAATGTAACATGAAAGGCATTGAGGGAGGGGTTGGGTGGGTGGATGTTGTGCCCCCACAGGGACCTCCCTGGGGCCCATACATGAATTTTATTTATATCTGCAAAATTCCGGGTCATCCCCGGACCTATTTGCCAAATTTGGTGAAAATCCGTCGAGAATTGGCGACGTTAGCTCAAGACAAACAAACAAACAAACCTTGCTGCTTATTATATAGAAAGATTGCAGCTGCATTGCTATTGTTCAACTCTCTTGAACATCAGATCAAGCCAGGGGACAAAAAACAATGAGATTTGGTTAAGCCTGGCAACCAGTGGAGAGAATAATAATAATAATAATATGAGCCTGGACTAGGGGCGGCACGGTGGTGTAGTGGTTAGCGCTGTCGCCTCATAGCAAGAAGGTCCTGGGTTCGAGCCCCATGGCTGGCGAGGGCCTTTCTGTGTGGAGTTTGCATGTTCTCCCCGTGTCCGCGTGGGTTTCCTCTGGGTGCTCCGGTTTCCCCCACAGTCCAAAGACATGCAGGTTAGGTTAACTGGTGACTCTAAATTGACCGTAGGTGTGAATGTGAGTGTGAATGGTTGTGTGTCTATGTGTCAGCCCTGTGATGACCTGGCGACTTGTCCAGGGTGTACCCCGCCTTTCGCCCGTAGTCAGCTGGGATAGGCTCCAGCTTGCCTACAACCCTGTAGAAGGATAAAGCGGCTAGAGATAATGAGATGAGATGAGCCTGGACTAGCATAGTTTTTGCCAACTGTTTTCTCAGTAAAGCTATAGTGCATGTTTTGCATTGGCTAATTCCTCATCTCATCTCATTATCTGTAGCCGCTTTATCCTGTTCTACAGGGTCGCAGGCGAGCTGGAGCCTATCTCAGCTGACTACGGGCGAAAGGCGGGGTACACCCTGGACAAGTCACCAGGTCATCACAGGGCTGACACATAGACACAGACAACCATTCACACTCACATTCACACCTACGGTCAATTTAGAGCCACCAGTTAACCTAACCTGCATGTCTTTGGACTGTGGGGGAAACCGGAGCACCCGGAGGAAACCCACGCGGACACAGGGAGAACATGCAAACTCCGCACAGAAAGGCCCTCGCCGGCCACGGGGCTCGAACCCAGCCCTTCTTGCTGTGAGGCGACAGCGCTAACCACTACACCACCGTGCCGCCTAATTCCTCATATGTCTGGTGATAATAAATATAGTGAGTCTGGTATTTAATTAGTTTCGTTTAATTGCATATCTGAGTCACATTTATTAGCCACAGCTGAGCTTTGTTGATAATATGTCCTAAAAAGTTAGAGCAGTACTGAATTATTATTATTATTATATGAAAGATAAATATATTTCTTAAATAACATTATCACACAAATAAATAACATAATGTTCTTCCAAAACACTCAGGAGAATAATTTACTTGACACAACCCAATCTGGGCGGCACGGTGGTGTAGTGGTTAGCGCTGTCGCCTCACAGCAAGAAGGTCCTGGGTTCAAGCCCCGTGGCCGGCGAGGGCCTTTCTGTGTGGAGTTTGCATGTTCTCCCCGTGTCCGCGTGGGTTTCCTCCGGGTGCTCCGGTTTCCCCCACAGTCCAAAGACATGCAGGTTAGGTTAACTGGTGACTCTAAATTGACCGTAGGTGTGAATGTGAGTGTGAATGGTTGTCTGTGTCTATGTGTCAGCCCTGTGATGACCTGGCGACTTGTCCAGGGTGTACCCCGCCTTTCACCCGTAGTCAGCTGGGATAGGCTCCAGCTTGCCTGCGACCCTGTAGAACAGGATAAAGCGGCTAGAGATAATGAGATGAGATGAGACAACCCAAACTTCCATTCCTCAGTGTTAGCTCTGCGTGCGCGTGCACATACTTCAACGTGAAGAGAAAATCTGTTTGAGGCCACGTGCCACAGCAATCTGTTTGTAAATCCATCCGCTTCACTTCTGTCTGATCGCAATGACCAACAGGAACAGCGCACGTGCGACAGCGCCGTCCAATACAATCACTGTATCTAGGCCTGTGGGGAAGATTTAATATGCTCAGTATCTTATCATTACTCAGTGGGCTCATGCTCAGGTAGATGCAGGAGTTGTGTATATGTGGAGAGGAGGAAAGCTAGACGGACCGTTACATAACAAGTCTGCTGGATTAATGTTCTATAAATCACCCTGTGAACAACCAGAAAACATTTTTTTTTAAATCAAAGACGCTGGAAATAAAAAAGGGAAAAAGGACATGAAATATTCAAACAATATGTATAGTAAAAATGTATGTGGGTACCTCGTTCAATGGCCATTTTCCTCTAACGTCACATTCAAGGTGGGAAACCTTGAAAAGGTCACTAAAGCCTCTTGTACCCCTTTTCGACCAACAGGGAACGGGTTCTTGAACCAGTTCCATTCAGTATTCTTTGAACCTTGGTGCCAGCTAGTGAACCAGCCCACATTTTCACCAGTTTTGAGCAGAGGTGGACAAAGTACCCAACTTCATTACTTAAGTCAAAGTACAGATCCCACTGGTCAAATGTTACTCCGATACAAGTGAAAGTCGTCCAGTAAAATTTTTAGTTAAGTTAAAGTACTGAAGTACTTGCTTTTAAAAATACTTAAGTATTAAAAGTACATTTTCTGTCAATGCATCGTTGTATTATTGACACAACTCTTAATGCCATTACCAAAGACAGAAATGTGAATTCACAAAATGAACGCATGCTGTGCCATCATGGTGGTTTAACATTAAGCTAATTAGTCAGTGAAACTCCACCTGACATGCTAGCAAACTCTTTTCAAACTCGAAATCATATTGGGTAGCTAACGCTACTAGAAAAGAAAGATTTCTACATTCTGTTTATTTGGCAAGATGATGATAAAACATATTTCTGAAAGGACTTCAGATAAGTTAACGTGATTCATGTTAGCGTAACTCCGGTTTTACATGCTGATTAACGGTGTCCAAGTTAACTAGCTATGTGGACAAGGTGATGGCAACTTGGCGGGAAAATCCATAGAAAGTCATTTGACTAACCAGACTGCATAGCTATTGCAATGTTATCGCTAGCTCTAAAAGCACAGATGACTTCATTGCAAGCTTTCACTTGGAATAAAACGTTTACATACCTCAATATGCTTCTGCAGGTCGGATGGCGAGTTTTTGTAGGCCGTGATGTGGTTCGTTTTTGGCAAACAAAGCAAACATTTAAAACGAAACGAATCTTTAATCTTTTCAGAAAACTGAAACATGGGTTCATGGGCCATGGGTGTGTGTGCGTTCCCCAGAAGAATCGCCTCCTTCCATTCTGCCATCAACTGATCGTGTTCAAATAACGCTGCTGAGAAATCACTGATCTTGATTTTATCCAGTCTATGGACGTGACGTGACCCTAGTGATTACTGATCGGCTGTCTCAGTGTCACCTGCGAAAAACCATCACGTTTTAGAAAAGAAAAGAAAAAAACGTCCACTTTCAAAGCTGCTTCATAGTAACGAGTAATGAGGACCTTGACAGAAATGTAGTGGAGCGAGAAGTACGATATTTGCCTTTCAAATGTAGTGAAATTAAAGTCATACGTTTCCAATATATACTCAAGTAAAGTACAGATACTCAAAAAGTGTACTTAAGTACAATACTCAAGTAAATGTACTTCGTTACTGTCCACCTCTGGTTTTGAGCAGAACCGTTGTAATCAAGGATGTGTCATGAACGGTAGGGTGTTGCACAAAACACAATGGGAGTAAACTGTAGTAGCAAGATGGCCGAGTGCACTGATTACCTGCAAGCTTTTATTCAGTTTTTACAATTATTTGTTTTTGGTCCATTTTTTTTCTGTAGATGTATCCTTTTCCTTTCTGTTCTCCATGACTGTGCTCTGCTTGCGCTCCAAACTAATGACACGCTCACTGATGTCGTCATGGTTCGTGCTGGAAAAACTAACTATATTTTGGTTCCAGCTGGGAACCAACATTTCAGGTTCCGAACCAATTTATTTTTGGTTGAAATGCTCGGAACGGTTCAAAATTTGGTGCACAAACAAAACGGAACCCGTTCCCTGTTGGTGTAAAAAGGGGTATTGGTGAGATGGTTGAAACACTTGACTTGTATACCATCACTTTCTTTTTACATGGGAAGGTGAATTTTTCAGGATCCACAGAAGGATTCAAAAACATGGATACCGCAGTGGGATTGAAGATTACATCCAGTGCTGAAGGTAAGACCTCGTGCCTCCCCGGGTGAAAAGACAGCAAGACATTTAACGTTACACTGCAAGCTTGATTACATCCAGTGCCGTTCACTTCCAGGGTTAAATAAATGTTTCCAAGATGTGTGTTGATATTTCAGAATTAATTTTCTTTCTGACTGTATCGTGTAATGCTATCAGTCAGTAACATTAATGCTAGGAAGTGGTTGAACACTAACTTTAGCTGTTGTCTAATGGTTATTGTGTTGTTTTACCTTGAAATATGACCCAATGTCCATCCAGATTTTTTGCTAACCACTGTCTTCTCAGTTGCTGATCAGTCAAGAAGTGTTGAAATGACACAGATTTCGCAGATTCCCTACATTTATACAATTTTCAACCTGGAACACAACAGTACGACATTATCCTTTTATTTGAGCTTCCCACCCTGAGTGTGACATCAGAGGAAAATGGCTGACATGTGAATATGGTTAATGGACTGGCTACCCAGGATTCCCTGTGACCCTGACCCTGATAAAGTGGTTAGTGAAGATGAATGGATGAATAAATGAATGAATTAATGTCTTGTCATATTAACAAGATTAAACTTCTTTGTAAATAAACAATAATGTAGTGATAAAGCAGTTATACTACTGGTCTGAGAATGGTCCACCATGTGGCCATTGCTCATCCCTTTCCACTGATGGATGAGAGGCTGGAATGTGCCCAGCAACACGTGGACAACTGTCTGTAAATGTATACCAAGAAAGTGCCTGATAAAATTCTGAATGAGGTAGATACACAATAGGTACACCCAATAAACTGACAGCTGAATGTACTGTATGTACGGTGTGTACTCACATGCGTCTATAAGAGCATGAATTGAAAATCTTCAATGGAGAGATGCAGTGGGCCAGACTGAGTGTGTGCGCGCACACACAAACTCTCATTGACTGCCAGCACCAGTGACCAGATGCTCTACATATGCCACCACTGAAGCTCAAAGGCTGACTGGTTGGATTATATCGCTGCTCACAGCTTAATTCTTGCACAAGTACCTACTCTGTTCTTATATCCAACAATATAGTAACATCCATTCATCTACCCATCCATTATCTATACCACATATCCATCAGGGATATGGGGGAAGTTGGAACCAATCCCAACTGACTTCAGGTGAGAGGAGAGGTATGCCCTGGGCAGGTCACCAATCTATCACAGGGCTAATACACAGACAAACAACCATTCACACTCACATTCACACCTATGGACCATTTACAGTGGTGCTTGAAAGTTTGTGAACCCTTTAGAATTTTCTATATTTCTGCATAAATATGACCTAAAACATCATCAGATTTTCACACAAGTCCTAAAAGTTGATAAAGAGAACCCAGTTAAACAAATGAGACAAAAATATTATACTTGGTCATTTATTTATTGAGGAAAATTATCCAATATTATATATCTGTGAGTGGCAAAAGTATGTGAACCTCTAGGATTAGCAGTTCATTTGAAGGTGAAATTAGAGTCAGGTGTTTTCAATCAATGGGATGACAATCAGGTGTGAGTGGGCACCCTGTTTTATTTAAAGAACAGGGATCTATCAAAGTCTGATCTTCACAACACGTGTGTGGAAGTGTATCATGGCACGAACAAAGGAGATTTCTGAGGACCTCAGAAAAAGCGTTGTTGATGCTCATCAGGCTGGAAAAGGTTACAAAACCATCTCTAAAGAGTTTAGACTCCACCAATCCACAGTCAGACAGACTGTGTACAAATGGAGGAAATTCAAGACCATTGTTACTCTCCCCAGGAGTGGTCAACCAAGAAAGATCACTCCAAGAGCAAGGCGTGTAATAGTCGGTGAGGTCACAAAGGACCCCAGGATAACTTCTAAGCAACTGAAGACCTCTCTCACATTGGCTAATGTTAATGTTCATGAGTCCACCATCAGGAGAACACTGAACAACAATGGTGTGCATGGCAGGGTTGCAAGGAGAAAGCCACTGCTCTCCAAAAAGAACATTGCTACTCGTCTGCAGTTTGCTAAAGATCATGTGGACAAGCCAGAATGCTATTGGAAAAATGCTTTTTAGATGGATGAGACCAAAATAGAACTTTTTGGTTTAAATGAGAAGCGTTATGTTTGGAGAAAGGAAAACACTACATTCCAGCATAAGAACCGTATCCCATCTGTGAAACATGGTGGTGGTAGTATCATGGTTTGGGCCTGTTTTGCTGCATCTGGGCCAGGATGGCTTGCCATCATTGATGGAACAATGAATTCTGAATTATGCAGGCAAATTCTAAAGGAAAATGTCAGGACATCTGTCCATGAACTGAATCTCAAGAGAAGGTGGGTCATGCAACAAGACAATGACCCTAAGCACACAAGTCGTTCTACCAAAGAATGGTGAAAGAAGAATAAAGTAAATGTTTTGGAATGGCCAAGTCAAAGTCCTGACCTTAATCCAGTGGAAATGTTGTGGAAGGACCTGAAGCGAGCAGTTCATGTGAGGAAACCCACCAACATCCCAGAGTTGAAGCTGTTCTGTATGGAGGAATGGGCTAAAATTCCTCCAAGCCGGTGTGCAGGACTGATCAACAGTGACCCCAAACATTTAGTTGCAGTTATTGCTGCACAAGGGGGTCACACCAGATACTGAAAGCAAAGGTTCACATACTTTTGCCACTCACAGATATGTAATATTGGATCATTTTCCTCAATAAATAAATGACCAAGTATAATATTTTTGTCTCATTTATTTAACTGGGTTCTCTTTATCTACTTTTAGGACTTGTGTGAAAATCTGATGATGTTTTAGGTCATATTTATGCAGAAATATAGAAAATTCTAAAGGGTTCACAAACTTTCAAGCACCACTGTAGAGCAGTCAGTTAATCTCATCCACATGTCTTTGGACTGTTGGAGGAAACTGGAGCGCCTGGAGAAAACCCATGCAGGTGTGAGGAGAACAACCAAGTCATTCACGGAGACTTGCTTGGAGGATGTTCCACATAATCTAATTGAAGTAATAAATGGATTTTTTTTAAAAAGTGTTGCTTTGTAACAAAGATATGTACAGTAATTGTTGATATGTTGAAGCTTTCTCAAAGGATATGTTTATTTCATATTTATGGAAGGAGTCTCCAATGTCAGTAAGCATTCCGTAACAGGAGTCTTCAGGATAGAAGACTTCCTGTGCTTTAACATGACAATCTACATACTGTATATACAGTACTGTGCAAAAGTCTTAGGCACATGTAAAGAAATGTCAGAGACCAAAAATGGCTTAAAAATAATGAAACGAAATGTTTCAACATTTAAAAAAATACTATAAACAGTAAGCAGGAAGTCATTATCAATGAAACGAAGTCAGTATTTGGTGTGAGATGACCCTTTGCTTTAAAAAAAAATAGTAGTCTGAGGTACAATGAGTGCAGTTTTATAAGGAAATTAACTGTAGGTTTTATTGAGCATCTTACAGAACCAACCACAGTTCTTCTGGACACTTTGACTGTCACACTCGCGTCTTAATTTTGCACCAAAACCCAGTAGCCTTCATTATGTTTTCTTTTTTTAATCTGAAAAGTGCTCTCTTATGTAATATGCTGCTCAGATACAAACATTTTTTTTCCCTGTGACATTTAATTTTGTGCTGGAAAACGAACGTTTGGAACTTTAAAATGTTTTTGTACTGACTCGATAATGTAGAAGTTATGAAATAGAAATTGATAAAGTTTGTATGGGGCGGCACGGTGGTGTAGTGGTTAGCGCTGTCGCCTCACAGCAAGAAGGTCCTGGGTTCGAACCCCGGGTCCGGCGAGGGCCTTTCTGTGTGGAGTTTGCATGTTCTCCCCGTGTCCGCGTGGGTTTCCTCCGGGTGCTCCGGTTTCCCCCACAGTCCAAAGACATGCAGGTTAGGTTGACTGGTGACTCTGGATTGACCGTAGGTGTGAATGTGAGTGTGAATGGTTGTCTGTGTCTATGTGTCAGCCCTGTGATGACCTGGCGACTTGTCCAGGGTGTACCCCGCCTTTCGCCCATAGTCAGCTGGGATAGGCTCCAGCTTGCCTGCGACCCTGTAGAAGGATAAAGCGGCTAGAGATAATGAATGAATGAATGAATGAAAGTTTGTATGGGGCAGCACGGTGGTGTAGTGGTTAGCGCTGTCACCTCACAGCAAGAAGGTCCAGGTTCGAGCCCCGTGGCCAGCGAGGGCCTTTCTGTGTGGAGTTTGCATGGTGTCCGTGTGGGTTTCCTCCGGGTGCTCCGGTTTCCCCCAAAGACATGCAGGTTAGGTTAACTGGTGACTCTAAATTGACCGTAGGTGTGAATGGTTGTCTGTGTCTATGTGTCAGCCCTGTGATGACCTGGCAACTTGTCCAGGGTGTACCCCGCCTTTTGCCCATAGTCAGCTGGGATAGGCTCCAGCTTGCCTGCAACCCTGTAGAAGGATAAAGCGGCTAGAGATAATGAGATGATGATAATGAATGAGATAATGAGATGAAATGAAAGTTTGTATGAAAAAAATAGGGTGCCTAAGACTTTTGCACAGTACTGTATATATTTTTGACTTATTAACTCAATAATATGGAGGCTGGCTAATGTAAGTGATAATAGGAACTAACTTGTCCATCCTGATGCCCTGTGTCTGGTCGGAGTCTCATCACATCGCTCCTGTAGAGGACGGCCCTTTATGGACAGTTGAAAGTCATACTTGAAAGACGCTCTGGACACTTACAGTGATGCTTTTATGGCTGAGGACTACAGTTGACTTGCTAACTTTAGGACCGCAGTTGTCATGAACAGTTTTGCACTCAAGTTTCCATCAATGAAGAGTTTATAACATCAACGAAACTGACTTCATGTTAAAACTGCTAATGTTATAGTCATGTTGTCTGTTGTTGCCCAAATGAGGATGGGTTCCCTTTTGAGTCTGGTTCCTCTCGAAGTTTCTTCCTCATGTCGTCTGAGGGAGTTTTTCCTTGCCACCATCACCACAAGCTTGCTCATTGGGGATCGATTAGGGATAAAATTAGCTCATGTTTTAAGTTGTTCAAATTCTGTAAAGCTGCTTTGCGACAATGTTTATTGTTAAAAGCGCTATACGAATAAACTTGACTTGACTTGAGTGTTCTACAACAATAAAGGTAATAATAAACAATTAAAAAATGTGACAAATATCCATCCATTATCCATAACTGCTTATCCTGTGCAGGGTCACAGGCAAGCTGGAGCCTATCGCAGCTGACTCTGGGCGAGAGGCGGGGTACACCCTGGACAAGTCGCCAGATCATCACAGGACTGACCCACAGAGACAAATAACCATTCACACTCACATTCACACCTATGGTCAATTTAGAGCACCAATTAGCCTAACTTGCATGTCTTTGGACTGTGGGGGAAACCAGAGCACCCGGAGAAAACCCATGCAGGCACGGGGAGAACATGCAAATCCACACAGAAAGGCCCCCGTTGACCACTGGTCTCAAACCCAGAACCTTCTTGCTCTGCTAACCACTACGCCACCCTGTGACATTCATTCATTCATTCATTCATTCATTATCTCTAGCCGCTTTATCCTTCTACAGGGTTGCAGGCAAGCTGGAGCCTATCCCAGCTGACTACGGGCGAAAGGCGGGGTACACCCTGGACAAGTCGCCAGGTCATCACAGGGCTGACACATAGACACAGACAACCATTCACACTCACATTCACACCTACGGTCAATTTAGAGTCACCAGTTAACCTAACCTGCATGTCTTTGGACTGTGGGGGAAACCGGAGCACCCGGAGGAAACCCACGCGGACACGGGGAGAACATGCAAACTCCACACAGAAAGGCCCTCGCCGGCCCCGGGGCTCAAACCCAGGACCTTCTTGCTGTGAGGCGACAGCGCTAACCACTACACCACCGTGCCGCCCACCCTGTGACAAATAACATTAAATTATTCATTCATTCATTCATTATCTCTAGCCGCTTTATCCTTCTACAGGGTCGCAGGCAAGCTGGAGCCCATCCCAGCCGACTACGGGCGAAAGGCGGGGTACACCCTGGACAAGTCGCCAGGTCATCACAGGGCTGACACATAGACACAGACAACCATTCACACTCACATTCACACCTACGGTCAATTTAGAGCCAACAGTTAACTTAACCTGCATGTCTTTGGACTGTGGGGGAAACCGGAGCACCCAGAGGAAACCCACGCGGACACGGGGAGAACATGCAAACTCCACACAGAAAGGCCCTCGCCGGCCCCGGGGCTCGAACCCAGGACCTTCTTGCTGTGAGGCGACAGCGCTAACCACTACACCACCGTGCCGCCCACCCTGTGACAAATAACATTAAATTAATAAATTATAAATTGTAATGGTTGGCAAATTGCTGTGGCATAAAAGAATAAATACTTCAGGTTGCACATTTGAGCCACATCACACAACCCTGTCGTTGGTTACGTTCCTATAATATCACGTCCTGTCATGTTTTATTCCTTACTGATTTTTAAACAATAACCAAAATTATCTGAAACATACCCACAATGTTTCCCAGTTCCAGAATGACATTCATTGTCATGGCCATATCACAGATACTATGTACTTCATGGCTGTAAATTTACATCAGTCAGCCTTCAGTGACTGAATGTATAAAGCTTCTAAAAGTGATCCATTGAATTATACTATCATGATTAAGATTACCAGTCTTTACTGAACAGAGGCATGGCTGCAGGGCAGACAAGGGCCTGCCCTATCACCCTCCAAATCCTAATGACATAGTAATTATAAAGTCAAAATGTAGGAACTTCCTGAATCTCCCAATATCCGGTGTACAGCAAAATTTCAGAACTTCCTCTAAACAGGCTCCATCTCATTAGTATTCTCATCATTTGTGTGATGAATTTGTGCACGCACGAACACATTCAGAGGACCTACTTACCAGGAAGTCAAGAAAGAAAGAGGAAATGAGAGAAAGAGGAAAGAAGGAAGGAGAACAGTGAGAAGTGGTGGAGATAAATTAAATATAGGATGGCTGTGGAAACTGTAAACCAGAAAGTAATGTCATGTCTGCTTGACTTTTCTTTCTTTCTTTGTTTCTTTACTTGATTTGGTGTACTAATAGTGGGCACCACGGTGGTGCAGTGGTTAGCACTGTCACCTCACAGCAAGAAGGTTCTGGGTTCGAGCCCAGTGGCTGATGGGGGCCTTTCTGTATTGAGTTTGCATGTTCTCCCCGTGCCTGTGTGGGTTTGCTTCGGTTTCCCCCACAGTCCAAAGACATGCAGTTAGGTTAACTGGCTACTCTAAATTGCCTGTGTGAGTGCGCAGAAAGGAACTGGCCACCCGATTGCTGCAATTCTGGCCAAGTCTGGTTTGCCTCAAGCCCAGATTGGGTTCGGCAGTGATGACGACAATGGAGTACTGATAATTTAACTTTCCAGCAATTGGGCAAATTATATTTGAGAGTTCAGCATGCTGTAATAAATTAGCTGAGGTGCTGTTTTACTCCTTTTTTCCAGTAGTGGTCCTAAGTGCACAGTTATGCTGGGATCAGACTGCATGATATTTTCATCTTTCACGATGGTCACGATGTCAGATTACGTGATCATGGTGCCATAAGTTCTTGCCGTGTCTTGGTTGAGAGACTGGCAACACTACAAGTTTGATCCCAACCAATCATTGCTCACGTCCTTGCGTGTTGTTGGGGAGCAGGGTCAAGAAATTGCCAATCATGGCTATTGAGAAACATATCATACAGTAGGTGTTGTCAAACTAGATGAGAAAATACAGAAAAGTCTCACATTTTGTCGAGGTGCTGTGGGGACTCCCAGACACCACATCAATTTTCTTTGATTATGTCACGCTCCGGCGGCACGGTGGTGTAGTGGTTAGCGCTGTCGCCTCACAGCAAGAAGGTCCTGGGTTCGAGCCCTGGGGCCGGCGAGGGCCTTTCTGTGCGGAGTTTGCATGTTCTCCCCGTGTCCGCGTGGGTTTCCTCCGGGTGCTCCGGTTTCCCCCACAGTCCAAAGACATGCAGGTTAGGTTAACTGGTGACTCTAAATTGACCGTGAGTGTGAATGGTTGTCTGTGTCTATGTGTCAGCCCTGTGATGACCTGGCGACTTGTCCAGGGTGTACCCCGCCTTTCGCCCGTAGTCAGCTGGGATAGGCTCCAGCTTGCCTGCGACCCTGTAGAAGGATAAAGCGGCTAGAGATAATGAGATGAGATGAGATGTCACGCTCCATGGCCCATTCGTTGTTCCAGATATTCATATTCAGGCCTGTTGCTGGAAATTTGTCTTCCTAGACAAAATCATGCTGAATTCGTGTAGTCTGAGCTTGGCATTAGCTTGTCATTTTGGAGCTTGATAACCTACAAGCCTATGGCAAGGATTAGGGAAATTATTTGCTATTAATTAGAATATATGAGTCCTGGAATCATCACTACTTCTGTATGTCTAGTGATGTGTCTATCACTGAAAGAACATGGATATCCTCATTTCAACACATCATAACAAGCCTTCATGCAGTCATGGAATCCTTATTGCTGAGTCCTGGAAATTGTTATTTTTTCCAAACCTCTATGGCTTCATTTTCTGGTGAAGGTTGAGCAAGATAGAATTAAGAAGCCATAGTTCACTTCTTAGATGTACGGTAACTGTGAGCCTTCTGAGAGCTGCCCTACTTTGTGCCTGACAGCTGGATGTGTGTTTATGGCTCAGCACTGGTCAGCTGGTGAAAAAGGGAAGGACTTGATGGATGGATGGATGGATGGATGGATGGATGGATGGATGGATGGATGGATGGGTGAATGAAGGCCTGAGCAGATGAATAATTTATATAAGCATTAAAAGTGAGGAAATTTGAATGGTGATTCATGGATTTCTGGCCCTGGAGGACTTGGAGTGCTTAGACTGTGCTATCTCGCTACCTTACAGATAACGAGACTGAACAGGAATTGATGCAACCAAAATAATAATGCTTAAACTAAAAATACTTTCAGCATTTTATACCACTGTGAATGGATTGGCAACAAATGATGATACAGTGTCTTGTGCATGTAGGTTTTTCCCCTTTAATGTTTATTTTAGAGACCTGACAGCAGGTTCAATACTAATTGCCTTCTAT
The DNA here is from genome assembly GCF_027579695.1 of Neoarius graeffei. Classification (NCBI taxonomy): domain Eukaryota; kingdom Metazoa; phylum Chordata; class Actinopteri; order Siluriformes; family Ariidae; genus Neoarius; species Neoarius graeffei. Next base: position 16,353,540 of record NC_083596.1, on the reverse strand, counting down.
AGCTAGAACACATGTAATAGGGGGTATTTGGGTTTCACGAAGCGACACACAAATTTTATTCCAAACTTGACATAGTAAAATAAAACTTATTAACTGTCTATATTTAATTTGGAAATGTGGCATTTTAAATTTAAGCCACTTTATGATATCCAGCAGGGTTCTGGTGTTGAATAACACTTATAATGCAACTGCAAATTGTAAACCTACAATTGCCATCCAGACTGATCTGATTATGCATCTATCCATCTATTGTCTATAGTGCTTATCCATCAGGGTCATGGGGGAAGCCGGAACCAATCCCAGCTGACTTTGGAGCCAGTTTCAGCTGCCTGGGTTACACCTTGGACAGGTCACCAGTCTATCGCAGGGATAACACAGAAATGAAAGTTATGATTATATGCTGTAAAACTGTTTTAGCTTTGTTTTTAAAAAGCATTAAAAATAATTGCTTCTGCAAAATACTATTTGCACTACCTACATTGGGCTGGACAACATTCCTGGTTTGAGCCTCAGCTCAGGTGAATCTCTGAGTGGAGTTTCGCACATTATCCTGTGTGGGTTTCCTCCAGTTTCTCTGGTTTCCATCCATCTCTGAAAAACATGCAAGTAGGTGGATTGGCTACTAGGTATTAATATTGGGCAGCATGGTGGTGCAATGGTTAGCACTGTTGCCTCACAGCAAGAAGGTTCTGGGTTCAAGCCCAGTGGCCAACGGGGGCCTTTCTGTGTGAAGTTTGCATGTTCTCCCCATGTCTGCGTGGGTTTCCTCTGGGTGCTCCAGTTTCCTGCAGAGTCCAAAGACATGCAGTTAGGTTAACTGGCTACTCTAAATCGCCCACAGGTATGAATGTGTGTGAGTGTGCAGAAAGGAACCAGCCATCCTACTGCTGCGATTCTGGCCAAGTCAACCAAAACATGGTTCACCTCAAGCCTGGCAGTGACTATGAGGTATGAATATACAATATGTGTATATTGCCAAGTGATGGTCTCCCATTTAGTGTGTATTCCCACCCTGTGCTCCAATAGCAGGCTCTAGATCCACCATGACCCTGACCAGATTGAAGCAGTTACTGTAAATAAATGAATGGGTTTATCTCCTAGAGGTTACTATCTTGATGCAAAATCAGTGTGGTGGTTTACGTGGCAAAATAAATGTGTGTGTGTAAGTGTAACTTTAAGGGTCAAACAATATCAAATTAGTGAAGGGTGTAATATGATGTAGCCTATAAAAATGTAATCATATATTCATATCAGAAAAAGTTTGGACACTGTGTAAAATGTAACTAAAAACAGAACGTGATGATTTGCAAATCAAGGTCAAGGTTCTTTATTATCATTTGCATGTTACACATGTAAACGAAATTTGTGCCTCAGGGCCAGCAGCGTATATAAATCTCATCTCATCTCATTATCTCTAGCTGCTTTATCCTGGAGCCTATCCCAGCTGACTACGGGTGAAAGGCGGGGTACACCCTGGACAAGTCGCCAGGTCATCACAGGGCTGACACATAGACACAGACAACCATTCACATTCACACCTACGGTCAATTTAGAGTCACCAGTTAACCTAACCTGCATGTCTTTGGACTGTGGGGGAAACCGGAGCACCCGGAGGAAACCCACACGGACACGGGGAGAACATACAAACTCCACACAGAAAGGCCCTCGTCGGCCAAGGGGCTCGAACCCGGACCTTCTTGCTGTGAGGCAACAGCGCTAACCACTATACCACCGTGACGCCCCGCATATATATATATATATATATATATAGTGGTGCTTGAAAGTTTGTGAACCCTTTAGAATTTTCTATATTTCTGCATAAATACGACCTAAAACATCATTGGATTTTCACACAAGCCCTAAAAGTAGATAAAGAACCCAGTTAAACAAATGAGACAAAAATATTATACTTGGTCATTTATTTATTGAGGAAAATGATCCAATATTACATATCTGTAAGTGGCAAAAGTATGTGAACCTTTGTTTTCAGTATCTGGTGTGACCCCCTTGTGCAGCAATAACTGCAACTAAACGCTTCTGGTAACTGTTGATCAGTCCTGCACATCAGCTTGGAGGAATTTTAGCCCATTCCTCCGTACAGAACAGCTTCAACTCTGGGATGTTGGTGGGTTTCCTCACATGAACTGCTCGCTTCAGGTCCTTCCACAACATTTCGATTGGATTAAGGCCAGGACTTTGATTTAGCCATTCCAAAACATTAACTTTATTCTTCTTGAACCATTCTTTGGTAGAACGACTTGTGTGCTTAGGGTTGTTGTCTTGCTGCATGACCCACCTTCTCTTGAGATTCAGTTCATGGACAGCTGTCCTGACATTTTCCTTTAGAATTCGCTGGTATAATTCAGAATTCATTGTTCCATCAACGATGGCAAGCCGTCCTGGCCCAGATGCAGCAAAACAGGCCCAAACCACGATATTACCACCACCATGTTTCACAGATGGGTTAAGGTTCTTATGCTGGAATGTAGTGTTTTCCTTTCTCCAAACATAAAGCTTCTCATTTAAACCAAAAAGTTCTATTTTGGTCTCATCCGTCCACAAAACATTTTTCCAATAGCCTTCTGGCTTGTCCATGTGATCTTTAGTAAACTGCAGACGAGCAGCAATGTTCTTTTTGGAGAGCAGTAGCTTTCTCCTTGCAACCCTGCCATGCACACCATTGTTCAGTGTTCTCCTGATCGTGGACTCATGAAGATTAACATTAGCCAATGTGAGAGAGGCCTTCAGTTGCTTAGAAGTTACCCTGGGGTCCTTTGTGGCCTCGCCGACTATTATACGCCTTGCTCTTGGAGTGATCTTTGTTGGTCAACCACTCCTGGGGAGGGTAACAATGGTCTTGAATTTCCTCCATTTGTACACAGTCTGTCTGACTGTGGATTGGTGGAGTCCAAACTCTTTAGAGATGGTTTTGTAACCTTTTCCAGCCTGATGAGCATCAACAACGCTTTTTCTGAGGTCCTCAGAAATCTCCTTTGTTTGTGCCATGATACACTTCCACAAATGTGTTGTGAAGATCAGACTTTGATAGATCCCTGTTCTTTAAATAAAACAGGGTGCCCACTCACACCTGATTGTCATCCCATTGATTGAAAACACCTGACTCTAATTTCACCTTCCAATTAACTGCTAATCCTAGAAATTCACATACTTTTGCCACTCACAGATATGTAATATTGGATCATTTTCCTCAATAAATAAATGACCAAGTATAATATTTTTGTCTCATTTGTTTAACTGGGTTCTCTTTATCTACTTTTAGGACTTGTGTGAAAATCTGATGATGTTTTAGGTCATATTTATACAGAAATATAGAAAATTCTAAAGCAGTGATTCTCAAACTGTGGTACTAGTGGTACGCGGGCTCCATTCTAGTGGTACGCCAAAGAATTACTTAATTAAATATAAATAAAATTAAAAAAAATAAAACGTGAAGTACTATCCATAATATCCAAATGGATGAAAATATCTTATCAACCGATGACAAGAAAATGAAAGGAGATACAAATTAAGTTAATAATTTTAAAAAGTTTGCAAGTGCTTCTGGGTAGCCATACGTAGCGTACGTACGGATTCCCGCCGGTTCCGCTGACAGACGGTTATCCGCCATTGGTAGACTAGGCTGTGATGGGAAAAGGTGGAGGTGGCTTTGCTAATTATGACGAGTACGACAAAATTACTGTTGTGGCTTAAATCCGCGAATGGGAGCGTGGATCAGGGGAGAGGGAGAACTGAAGAGGACGTGTGTGAGCCGAGCGCAGATGCTAACGACAGTGGCAAAACCAGCCCCAGAACTGCTAGCAAACGGCAGAAACCAGTGAGGAGGAAGTATGATGAAAAATACATAAAACTGGGATTCATTTGGAGTGGGACAGAGGAGCTGCCCAGGCCGCAGTGTGTTGTATGCGGGGACGTTCTGAGCAATGAGTCCATGAAACCGTCACATCTCAAACGGCATCTTGCAACCAAACACGCAGCACTAAAGGACAAACCAATGGATTTTTTTTTTATGAAAACGTGATGAACTGAAGCAGTCCAAGTCCACCATTCTGTCCTATGGTACACCTGTAGTCAAAGCACAGGAAGCTTCATATCGTGCCAGCCTCCTGATCGCCAGAGCCGGTAAGCCGCATATAATCGGGGAATTGCTGTGTTTACCATTAGCCAAAGAGATGACACGTATCATGTGTGGAGAGAAAGCTGCCAGAGAGTTAAACTTGGTGCCGCTTTCAAATGACACCGTGTCAAGGAGAATAAACGACATGGCTGACGATGTTAAAAAGACACTGATTGAGCGCATTAAGAACAGTACAGTTATTTAACTTTTAAGTACATTTTCATTTAATCTTTAAGAACTCTTAATATTTATTTTAGTACAATGTTTATTTCACTTTTATGTGCAATTAATTTTATTTGATTCATTATTTAAGTACAGTGTTTTATTTTCCTATATTTAAACACAGTGTTACTGTTCAAAGTACTGTGCGTAATGTTACAGTGGCCAACAATATTAAATATACTTGTTAAATAAAACCTCCGCCTTGTTTTTATGCTACTGTATTTTAATGTTGATCATTATGGTGGTACTTGGAGAGCCAAGTATTTTCTGAGGTGGTACTTGGTGAAAAAAGTTTGAGAACCACTGTTCTAAAGGGTTCACAAACTTTCAAGCACCACTGTATATATATATATATATATATATATATATATATATATATATAAGAATTCCCTGGGGAGGTGTTCCAGGCATGTCCCCCCGGGAGGAGGCCCCGGGGAAGACCCAGGACACGCTGGAGGGACTATGTCTCTCGGCTGGCCTGGGAACGCCTCGGTGTTCTTCCCGAGGAGCTGGCCGAGGTGTCTGGGGAAAGGGAAGTTTGGGCTTCCATGCTTAGACTGCTGCCTCCGCGACCCGGTCCCGGATAAGTGGAAGAAGAAGACGATAAGAATTAAAATTAAAAATAATAGAAAAATAGAATAGAAAAATAGTGCAACCATGATTAAAAAGTGTTCAGGTGAACAGTAAAAACTTCAATATGTGCAAAAATGCAAAATGAGGGGAGTGGGGGGACAGCATCAGAGCTTAGGCTTAGTGTTCATTAGTCTCACAGCTTCTGGGAAGAAGCTGCGCTGGAGCCTTGATGTTTTGGCCCTGATGCTGCAGAGTCTTTTTCCTGAGGGAAGGAGGCTGAATAGTCTGTGTGCTGGGTGGGTGGAGTCACCCATGATGCGGGCCGCTCTACTCCTGCACCGGCTGTTGTAGATGTCTTCTATGGATGGCAGGCTGCAACGGGTGATCTTCTGTGCTGTTCGCACCACCCTCTGCAGAGCCTTCCTGTCCACAGCCGAGCAGTTTCCATACCAGGAGGTGATGGAGGAGGTCAGTGTGCTGTCCACCACACACCTGTAGAAGGCTCCCAGGACCGCAGGGCTCAGTCTGGCCTGCCTTAGCCTCCTCAAAAAGTAGAGGTGTTGGTGGGTCTTCTTGACCACGCTGGCTGTGTTCGTGGTCCACTTCAAGTCACTAGAGATGTAGAGCCCCAGGTACTTGATACTGTGGACCATCTCTACAGCTTCCCCTCCGATGTAGAGGGTGGAGGGGGCGTGGTCACCTCTCCTGCAGTCCACAACCATCTCTTTTGTTTTCCCCACATTGATGCAGAGACTGTTGTCCCTGCACCAGTCCACCAGGTCCTCCACCTCCTGTCTGTACGCTGACTCGTCGCCGTGGGATATCTGTCATCATGTAATCATCATGTTTCATCATGTTTCATGTAATCATGGAAACCCTCTATTTGATTAAAGATAGTACAAAGACAACAGATCAAATGTTGAAACTATTGAAAATATACCTGTATGTTCATTTTTTCTATTTGATGCCAGCTACATGTTTCAAAAAAGTTGGGACAGGAGCATGTTTACCACTGGGTTGCATCACCTCTACTTTTAACAACACTCTGTAAATGTTTGGGAACTGAGGAGACCAATTGCTGTAGTTTTGAAAGAGAAATGTTGTCCCATTCTTGCCTGATATGCAATTTCAGTTGCCGACTACGGAGCCATGCAGTTTTAATATGTGCAGAAAGCAGTTTGGCATTGTCTGGCTGAAAGAAGGAAGGCCTTCCCTGAAAAAGATTTTGTCTGGATGGCAGCATATTGCTCTGAAACGTGTTTATATCATTCAGCATTAATGATGCCTTCCCAGATGTACAAGCTACCCATGCTACCGTATGTGCACTAATGCACCCTCATACCATCACAGATGCCGGCTTTTGAGCTGTGCACTGATAAGCCAGATGGTCCCTCTCCTCTTTAACCTGTTGGACACAGTGTCCATCTCATCTAATCTCATTATCTCTAGCCGCTTTATCCTGTTCTACAGGGTCGCAGGCAAGCTGGAGCCTATCCCAGCTGACTACAGGCGAAAGGCGGGGTACACCCTGGACAAGTCGTCAGGTCATCACAGGGCTGACACATAGACACAGACAACCATTCACACTCACATTCACACCTATGGTCAATTTAGAGTCACCAGTTAACCTAACCTGCATGTCTTTGGACTGTGGGGGAAACCGGAGCACCCGGAGGAAACCCACGCGGACATGGGGAGAACATGCAAACTCCGCACAGAAAGGCCCTCACCGGCCACGGGCCTCAAACCCGGACTTTCTTGCTGTGAGGCATCAGCGCTAACTACTACACCACCATGCTGCCGACTCAGTGTCCATGATTTCTAAAAACAATTTCCACTTTTGATTCATCAGACCTCGGGAGCATTTTCCACTTCGCCTCAGTCCGTCGTAAAAGAGCTCGGGCCCAGATAAGGTGGCGGTGTTTCTGGATATTGTTTATATCTGGTTTTAACCTGCATTTGTGGATGCAGTAATGAACTTTTTTCACAGACGATGGTTTTCTGAAGTGTTCCTGAGCCCATACAGTGATTTCCACTACAGACACGTGTCTGCTTTTAATGCAGTGTCTCCTGAGGGCCTGAAGATCACAGGCATCCAGTGTCAGTTTGCAGCCTTGTCTCTTGCATACAGAGATTTCTCCAGATTCTCTGAATCTTTTAATGATATTATATACCATAGATGATGTGATCCCGAAATTCTTTGAAATTTTACACTGAGGAACGTTATTTTTAAATTGTTGCACTGTTTGTCCACGCAGTCTTTCACAGAGCAGTGAACCCCTCCCCATCTTTACTTCTGAGAGACTCCGCCTCTCTGGGATGCTCTTTTTATACCCAATCATCTTACTGACCTGTTGCCAATTAACTTAATTAGTTTTGTCCCCACAACTTTTCTAGTCTTTTTCTGCTCCTGTCCCAACTTTTTTTGAAATGTGTTTCTGGCATTAAATTCAAAATGAGCATATATTAAAAACAACAACAACAAAATATCTAAGTTTCAATATTTGATATGTTGTCTTTGTCACATTTTCAGTACAATATAGGGTTTCCATGATTTGCAAATCATCACTTTTTTTTATTTTATTTCCAGTTTACACAGCCTTTTTGGAAACAAGGTTGGACATTGTCCCGTGCAGGACTGGGGTAAAAAAAAAAAAAATGCTAAAATACTTCCGCATTACCTGCCCAACACTGCCTAATAAAAGTAAATCAAACAAAGTGCTCGACACATTTATGATTCCTGCATCAATAAAATTCAGACTTCAATGGAATATTACTTTGTCCTGTTGCGTGTCCCCCCCCCCACACACACACACACACAGTGCTCATCAGATTTCCACTACTGCCATGGAACAAGCTGGAAATGCAGGACATCGTATCCCTTTCTATAAATAGCAAGATTATGCAGCCAGAGAGAGATGGAGAATGAGTGTACATTAGTGCTGGGGTTGTAGCTGAGTGAGTAAAACACACACACACACACACACACACACACACACACACCAACATGAACACATGTATGCACACAGATGCTGCAGTTGCCTTCAATGTGGCTCTAGGCATAAAACAAAGCTAATGGATATATCGTCTAAAAAGGAGCATGTCCACCAAATCATGTTCTCACAGAAGCCTCGTTTTCTTTTCTACATTACACTTCTGCATCTGATTATGAGCTTAAGAATAGAACAACACGACACATCTGCTATAAATACACATCATTCTAAAGAGCACTTGAATTATCTCTCCTTGCTTTGTATAACTCACTGATGGCTCAACTTGTATGCCTTGACCTTTATACACATTGTTTTACATCTCCTTCTCAGCAACAAAGGAGGTGGCATGCATGCTAATTAGGTACGGTACAGTATTTGTACATGATACACGATCAACTAAATCTGTAGACTTCAGATTTTGTATTATTTGTGGTGATGTGTTGCCAGCCCAGCTGCGTGGGCCTTGTTGCGAATGGATACCACAAAATATTCAGGAATGTGCACCACAAGTACGTCTTATTGTATTGCTCCAGTGTTCAAGGAAAACTGGAGAAAGCTGCAGAGGAAGAGCTTTGCTAAGACCTTCCTGCATTTCTGCATCTCATCAAATATATTTATTACATGTAGTATAACTGTTTCTTCCCTCATTCATCTCATCTCATCATCTCATTATCTCTAGCCGCTTTATCCTTCTACAGGGTCGCAGGCAAGCTGGAGCCTATCCCAGCTGACTACGGGAGAAAGGCGGGGTACACCCTGGACAAGTCGCCAGGTCATCACAGGGCTGACACATAGACACAGACAACGATTCACACTCACATTCACACCTACAGTCAATTTAGAGCCACCAGTTAACCTAACCTGCATGTCTTTGGACTGTGGGGGAAACCGGAGCACCCGGAGGAAACCCACGCGGACACGGGGAGAACATGCAAACTCCGCACAGAAAGGCCCTCGCCGGCCACGGGGCTCGAACCCGGACCTTCTTGCTGTGAGGCGACAGCACTAACCACTACACCACTGTGCCACCCCTCATTCATCTTTCGTAACTAATTTATCTTGGTCAGGGTGGCTCCGGTGTCATTCCGAGGAACTCTGAGTGTGGGACAGAAATACACCCTGGATGTGATACCAGTACCAGTCCATTTACACACATTCACACCCTAGAGTAGCCAGTCCACACTGGCATGGTTTTGGGAGGTGTAAGTAATCTGTAGTACCTGTAAAACTGTTCAGATATTAAGCCGAGGTCAGGATCACACTACAGGCCCTGTAATGCTGTAGCGTTATTAGCATACCATAGCAACTCTGGACACTACCCCTTCCTGCCAGCAGAGTTTGCGGTCTCCTGAGTACTAGTCTCGCTCTGACAATTACTTCTGTTTGATTTACTGGTTAATGTGTGTGTGTGTGTGTGTGTGTGTGTGTGTGTGTGTGTGTGTGTGTGTGTGTGTGTGTGTAAACTCATGTTTTCTATGCAACTGTTGCGAAGTCTTGCCAAGCCTTCTATATCATATTGACTATGAGCATTATTTTCCTAACTGCCTTGCTAATTCTATGACTCTTGCCTTATTTCTTGATATAGCCTTTGAATTGCCTTTTTACCTTTGTTTGCTGATGTGTCTAGCGACTACTGCCTGCCTGATTTTATCAAGTTGTTTGACTATTCTTTCAATAAACCTCACACACATGTATCCTAACTCTTTCAACCTCTATTGTAACAATAATATTTAACAATTATTCCACAAAATCAAGTCGTACATGAGCTGATGGTGGCTATAAGCCATGTACGACGAGATTGACTGGAATAACTTTTATTCTATCCACATTCACTGGATTTTGAGAAACAGAGCACTTTTATTTTTTGCAAATTCGGTAAACAAAAACTTTATACAAAACGTCCGACAAAATCATTTCTGCTTAGAATGTAAACAAACCGGCGAAATGACAGTAGCAATTTGTGAAAAATGCTATATTAATAATTCTTGAAAATTAAAAAATAAAATACATTCTTACCATCGAATACTTCTATTCCATATTTTGTTGCTTTTTTATTTTCGGGGTTTTGTTTTCGAGGAGAGTTTTTATTTTGTCCTTGGTTGGTTTCAGCAACACGCTCCGCCATTTTGTTTTTCTCTACTCATGATATATGAGCTGATATCCTAGTAGTAGAGTAGCCGATCAGAGCGTGGAATTGCTCGTATCCAGTGAATGTGGATAGAACAAAGCTGCATATTTTAAACATACATTGACAGAATTTGATCACTACTCTTATGCTTCCTTTGTAAGAGTGAAAATAATTATTTTCCATTCTTTTTCAGTATAAGAAAATCAGGCTCCTATCCAGGGAACACTGAGTGTGAGTGGGAACGCACCCTGGATGGGAGAAAAGAAATTCTTGTTTATGGTAATTCCTTTGTGGTCACAAAGTGGACCACACAATAAGAATTTCCACACAATGGTTTGGGGGGAAGAACATCCAGTGAGTGGCAGTTTTCACAGTCGCTCCATGTCCCAATACAATCCTCCTCCTCGGTCCTCTTTTCCTACAAGTTATAACATGGAAAAATCCCCAAAGCTGTAATTCATGAATAGTCCACTCCACATACAACCTGTTGGTCTCCGTTTGATCACAAACCAATAAATGTTTCCTGAATCAACATTTCAGCAACTTCAAATCAATCTTAGTGTCCCCTGCTGCCAAGTTTCTGAATTGAGCCAAAAAGTTTGTTGACTCCACCGGCGCCGCCATGATTGAAAATCATGTGATTGCATTCCTGCGCACTGACTGGTCAAAGCTCGAATGGTGTTCGTGAACCTTACATACTGTGCTGTTTTACCCATCAGTATCCCCCAATCAGCGCGCAGGAATACAATCACGTGATTTTCAATCATGGCGGCGCTGACGGAGTAGACGAACTTTTCGGCTCGATTCAGAAACTCGGCAGCAGGGGATACTAATATTGATTTGAAGTTGCTGAAATGTTCATTTAGGAAACATTTATTGTTTTGTGATCAAACCGAGACCGACAGGTTGTATGTGGAGTGGACCGTTCATGAATTACAGCTTTGGGGATTTTTTCTGTGTCATAATTTGTAGGAAAAGAAGACCGAGGAGGAGGATTGTGTATTGGGACATGGAGTGACTATGACAAAGTGGTAGATAGAGATTAGGATTTAAAAAAAAAAACCTAAAGTATTTCTTTAGACACAGCCTAAATTAAAACTGACTTTTTTCTTCTTAGATCATGACCTTACGTTCATGATTCACTGTCAATCATTTAAAAGAAGAAATATTTGTTTCCTTCTGTTATCTTTCATCAAAATGCAATGGCTTTTGTCCATAAATGGTAAAAAATAAGCCAATAATATCATGCTTGATCTTGCCACTCCCCTTCCCCAGTTATTATTTGGCCGATAGATAGATAGATAGATAGATAGATAGATAGATAGATAGATAGATAGATAGATAGATAGATAGATAGATAGATAGATAGATAGATAGATAGATAGATAGATAGATAGATAGATAGATAAACATTCTGTTTCACTTTAAAAAAATTTCACATTGCAGGAGCCAACGTGCTGTGAATTTAATTTTATGTTGTCTCTCATGAAACTGTCATACATGTGAAAATGTGCTCAGTGTCTGGGTTACCCCATTCACAGCTTGCTTCATTTGACGACATGTTCATATGACAGGTGGTTTTGGTATAGTTTTAAATTCAACGTGCAACACTGCGAAGTATTGTGTCAAATATTAACAACAACTCAGAACATACAGAAATGTGAAGCTTTACGTTCAAAAGTAAATCGAAAAGTTCATAGCATTGTGTTCTGCTAAATTATCTTCCAAATTTCTCTTCTTAAATCATTATAAGAACATTATACAGCTTTAACACTCCATGAAACCTTTTCATACCGTTTATTCTCTTGTGCCAGAGGGAGGGAAATACAGTAACTGCTCTGTTCGGGGATCAGAGGTGTGTGAGTGGTGTCAAGGCTGTCTCTGTGTGTGCAGTGCTACTTATGCGTTTGTGTGTCAAAGAAACCAACACCCCTCTATTAGCTAGTGTGTAAATTGCTTTCAGTTCTTGCCAACAAATGGTGTGTGTGTGTTTGCATGAGTGTCCGTTATTCAAAGGAAGTGTGTAATTACAGTAGAACTAACATATGGTTGTAGTGCATATGGTAATGGTGACACACACACACACACACACACACACACAAGAAAGGCAAAGAGGAAAACAGGAAATGTATCAATCCCATGTCATACAATAAAAAGCATGCATTGAAAAGGCCGAGACTAGAGCATGCAATAATATGCAAAATGGCGTCTTGTCTATCTCAAATGTCAGCCTGAAAACATTTCATCTCCTCTTCATCACTTTGTTCCGCCCTGTTTTTGCTCGACAGCGCCGGCTGTGTTTACAGGGATGGTGATCTCCGAAGACTGGATGGCGGGTTTGGGGAGCGGCGCCTCTACTGTCAGGACGCCCTCAGGGGAGAGTGAGGAGACGATTTTCTCAGCATCGGCACCAGGGGGCAGACTGGAGAAAACAAGAAGACAAACACCAGGCATACATAAATGGCAGTAGATTTAACCTGAGATTCTACAGGACAAGAAGCCAGTGTAAAGGAATGGTGCTGCTTTATGTACTTTGTGAGCTGAATCAGAAGCTAGTGACCCACGGCCACATGATGTTCCTTAGATGTTGTTAAAATAAGACGTGATGGCATTTGAAGTAGCAACCACTAAAGCCCTGAATTACTAAAGGGTTTGTGGAGATAAACATATGATAACGCCCACAAAAAAGTGTGACAGCTTAACAAGTGAAAATATCTTGAATATAGTCTAATTTATTGAGGATTTTCTGTTGTAAAATTACAACGAGTCAAGGATAAGATTATCAAACCTATTTCTAGACTTTTTTTTTTTTACTAATTTCAAACTTGAACTTGCTCGTTTTAAGCATTTATTTTTAAAAGAAGCAAAACGAGGTGGCACGGTGGTGTAGTGGTTAGCGCTGTCGCCTCACAGCAAGAAGGTCCGGGTTCGAGCCCCGTGGCCGGCGAGGGCCTTTCTGTGCGGAGTTTGCATGTTGTCCGCGTGGGTTTCCTCCGGGTGCTCCGGTTTCCCCCACAGTCCAAAGACATGCAGGTTAGGTTAACTGGTGACTCTAAATTGACCATAGGTGTGAATGTGAGTGTGAATGGTTGTCTGTGTCTATGTGTCGGCCCTGTGATGACCTGGTGACTTGTCCAGGGTGTACCCCGCCTCTCGCCCGTAGTCAGTTGGGATAGGCTCCAGCTTGCCTGCGACCCTGTAGAACAGGATAAAGCGGCTAGAGATAATGAGATGAGAAGCAGAATGATCTGCCAATAGAGTCAGACAATCTAATGCTTGAAATTAGTGCAATTTTCAAGTATTAAAATGAATACTTGAAATTTTAACGGATTTAAAATTTTTTAATTCTAGATGCTAACTTTTTAAGATGTAACTTTTTGCAGTGTGTCTGTGAAGGATTGAGTCTTTCCGGTGAGCAATACAGCAAGTGTTGTTTATTTGTGCTGGAATGAATTTGATTTCTCTTTGCAAACTTTCCGGGTGAATAAATCTTGTGAGTAAATTTTAGGCATGGGATAATAGATCATGCTTCCTGAATTTTCTTTAAATTATGCCAAAATATTTACTTCTCTACAAAGTGCAGAGTCAGACAGGAGGCTATCTTTATAGGACAATACTTAAATTATCAATTCTGGTCAGAAGGTGTTTGGATTTTTAGTTCCGAATGAAAGTCAAACAACATGTTACATTACTTTACAGGCATTTAGTCGACTGTCTTATCCAGAGTGGCTTACAACATACCCAGAGCAGTCTGCGGGGGCAGTTGGGGGTTAGGTGCCTTGGTCAAGGGCACTTCAGCCATTCCTGCTGATCCAGGGAATCGAACTGGCAACCATTTGGTCCCAAAGCTGCTTCTCTAACCGTTAGGCCATGGCTTACATATCTATATATAATTGTTTCTGTAGTACGTACTGTACACAAGGACAGTTTTTTCTTTTTAAAGACTCTGTGTCATTCTTGATACAGTGAAGATTTCTGTAAGCAGGTAGTATATTTACTTCGCGATTTTAAAAAGAGCCTCCAGTGTCAGCACTTTGTAACAGTCAGAGGTAAAGTTGTAGTTTTCTGAATGGAGAGCTTTGCTGTTTCTAGATAATACAACAATTGTTGTCTTCCTAACAGCAAGACATTAAAATCAGAGAGGTTGGTGAGGGAACAACTGTTTATATTTGCAAGTGATAACAAGAACTGCTGTTTCATTAAATGTAGCTATAAAATGTATGATGTGTTATTTTTAATAAATAAGAAATTCTTATTGTTAATGTCATTGTTAACAAATTGCTGTAGTTTAAGAGGAATAACACACTTCAGGGTGTGCTGTTATAGGAAAGTAATCAACTTCAGAGAGGTAACAGTTAACATATAAATGACCGTTGATCATTTTCCGATAACAGCATTCCCCTGTCTTTTTTTAAAATTATTATTATTTCTGTGCCCCAGTATTATTTCTTATATTTATATTATATTATTTTTCTTACGGGCAGCACGGTGGTGTAGTGGTTAGCGCTGTCACCTCACAGCAAGAAGGTCCGGGTTCGAGCCCCGTGGTCGGCGAGGGCCTTTCTGTGCGGAGTTTGCATGTTCTCCCCGTGTCCGCATGGGTTTCCTCCGGGTGCTCCGGTTTCCTCCACAGTCCAAAGACATGCAGGTTAGGTTAACTGGTGGCTCTAAATTGACCGTAGGTGTGAATGTGAGTGTGAATGGTTGTCTGTGTCTATGTGTCGGCCCTGTGATGACCTGGCGACTTGTCCAGGGTGTACCCCGCCTTTCGCCCGTAGTCAGCTGGGATAGGCTCCAGCTTGCCTGCGACCCTGTAGAACAGGATAAAGCGGCTAGAGATAATGAGATGAGATGAGATTTTTCTTACTTTTTATAAATTGCAAGTTAGCTAGTTTGCTAGCAACCAGTACTGACAGGTTGGCAAGCAAATCAGATTGTCAACAAACATCCAGTGTATAAAACATACATCGGTCTTTCCTTGGTCACATCTATTATGCAAGGAAATGCCAACCAAATGTTCTACTCTGGTTGCATTATTAGTGAATCAGGAGGGAGTGAAGTACTAAGTGGTCACCAGGGTGAAGACTGAAGGAAGCTGAATGTGGTAATAATGTGCTCGAGCAGATAAGATCGATCTCGTTTGTCTAATGCTGATTACTAATGGTATTTCATCAATACCGCTACAGTCTCATTATACTCAAAGGAGATGAAATGGCTTTGTAAAGTCACTGGAGATGACCTAAAATAATAATGATCACTGTGTCCTTGTGTAATGCTACTGATGTCTTTTGTTGCATCCATTTCAATGCGTCAGTGCAGTGACAAATCTTCTGAAAAAAGAGACAGACAGGGGCTTCCTCTTGGTGGCGACAAAGCTGCATACAGCTGTGTGTGGGGTGTGTGAGACAGAGAGAGAGAGAGAGAGAGAGAGAGAGACCCATAATGTGAGACAAAGAGCGTAGCTAAGACACAGAAAGGCGATAAACAGGAAGCCAGAGACGCTATTATTGATGTCTTGACTTGTCTTGCTTTGTTGTGAGCTGCTCTGTTTCTCCATTTCATGAGATTTACTGGGCTGAGACTGCGATAAGGGAGAACAGAGCTGTGGTATGCAGTGGACAGCAAATAGGCGAAGCTTCTGGAATGTTCTGTACTGAATAAAGGCTTAGTGGCCAGATTTAGCCCCAGACCCAGAAAACACATTCTGCATAAAAGAATGAAGATGAGGCAGAGAAATAGTGCTATGCATTATGTACTATGTGAATATTAACTCTACCCCAATTCCAATTTTACCTGTTGAACCCATTTCATAGAAATTTGCAAGAAGACCCTGTAATTTGGTGCTTTATTGGGCAGCATGGTGGTGTAGTGGTTAGCACTATCACCTCACGCAAAGAAGGTTCTGGGTTCGAGCCCAGCAGCCGACGGAGGCCTTTCTGTGTGGTGTTTGCTCCAGGTGCGCCAGTTTCCCCTACAGTCCAAAGACATGCAGTTAGGCTAATTGGCTACTTTAAATTGCCCATAGGTGTGAATGATTGTTTCCCAAGCCCAGAAATGGGAGGGTTGCGACAGGAAGGGCATCCGGCGTAAAACTATGCTCCAATCAATATGACATGTGGATCAATAGGGTCCACATGGACCCTGACCCGGCAACAGTGCTGGACAAGGGAGAAGATGATGATGACCCTATAATTTGGTGTTTTTAAAACCCTAACCCTGGTTGCTTCCCCCACAGTCCAAAGACATGCAGGTTAGGTTAACTGGTGACTCTAAATTGACCGTAGGTGTGAATGGTTGTCTGTGTCTATGTGTCAGCCCTGTGATGACCTGGCGACTTGTCCAGGGTGTACCCCGCCTTTCGCCCGTAGTCAGCTGGGATAGGCTCCAGCTTGCCTGCGACCCTGTAGAAGGATAAAGCGGCTAGAGATAATGAGATGAGATGAGATGAGAACCCTGGTTGCAACAAATATGAAATGATGTTCAGTTCAGCTCTATTTATACACACTGTTCAAAATAATATGTCAAACTACATTATGCAAATTAAGCATTTGAATAACTCCATGTGAATAGCCCATGGTGCAAGCAAGACACAAATTATGTCCCAAAACCAGTTTTCGTTTGCTATATTCCCTGAATTTCACTATATGTGATGAGATTATGTATTAATATGTTGATGTGGACATGCACATTTCTACCGAACATATTAGCAAACTTAACACTAACTGGAAACAGTGAGTGAAAGAGCCTGGAGAAATGAGTAATTTATCTATCCCATCATGAGTTCCCCAAAGGTAAAATTCAATATAATCAGTGGATAATTAAGGAGTAAACACAACAGAGTGTGCTATTAGAGGAAAATAATGAGCAACAGGGTTGTGTAATGCAGCCTGATGCAAAGCAGAGTTATCACTATTACCAGCTGCTGATTATTTTCCGTGTTTTATTCCTCTTATATTCCTCTTATACCCCGGCATATTGATGTTACCAAGAAACTGGAAAGTCCGCTGACTTGAAAGGTTTCCAATGGCAGAAAACTTATTGACAGTTGTCAGATAGTAATACTGTAAATTCACCATTTTACGACTTTTGGAGTATTCTGCTACGTACCATGTTTTCCTTATATGCTTCATCATTCATGCCAGCCATATTCCAGAATTACAACCCCAATTCCAAAAAACTCTCTAAAACATAAAACAGGAACCATCTGGCTTGTCATCAGTGCACAGTTCAAAAGCCAGTATGTGTGATGGTATGAGGGTGCATTAGTGCACATGGCATGAGTAGCTTGTACATCTGGGAAGGCCTCATCAATGCTGAATGGTATATACACATACATTTCAGAGCAACGTGCTGCCATCCAGACAAAATCTTTTTCAGGGAAAGCCTTCCTTCTTTCAGCAAGACAATGCCAAACCACTTTCTGCATACAGTATATTAAAACTGCATGGCTCCATAGTAAAAGAGTCCGGGTGCTAAACTGGCCTGCCTGCAGTCCAGACTTGTCTTCCATTTAAAATATTTGGCACATTATGAAGTGCAAAATATGACAAAGGAGACCCCGAACTGTTGAGCAAATGAAATTGTATGTCAGGCAAGAATGGGAGAACATTTCTCTTTCAAAACTACAGCAACTGGTCTCCTCAGTTCCCAAACATTTACAGAGTGTTGTTAAAAGTCGAGGTGACGCAACACAGTGGTAAACATGCCCCGTCCCACTTTTTTGAAATGTGTTGCTGACATCAAATTCAAAGTGAGCATATATTTTTCAAAAACAGTAAAATATGTTGATATGTTGCCTTTGTACTATTTTCAATGAAATATAGGGTTTCCATGATTTGCAAATGATCACATTCTGTTTTTATTTACAGTTTACACAACGTCCTGACTCTAAATCGACCGTAGGTGTGAATGTGAGTGTGAATGGTTGTCTGTGTCTATTTGTCAGCCCTGTGATGACCTGGGGACTTGTCCAGGGTGTACCCCGCCTTTCGCCTGTAGTCAGCTGGGATAGGCTCCAGCTTGCCTGCGACCCTGTAGAACAGGATAAAGCGGCTAGAGATAACGGGATGAGATGAGATAATAATAATAACAATCAGGGTTCAGGTGACTAGGAAGTAGTCTTATCTAAAGGTTGTTAAAGCATGTACTAGTCTCTGATATTCATTTATACTAGAAACGGCAATGTTTCACATCTTTCAATTTTGATGCTTAGGTCTGTTACAAGACTTTAATCCAGCCAAAGATTTCCAGTCAAGTCCACAAATGGGACATGAAAGAAGATTTTGGGATGAAGTGGCTGGTGTGTTAGCTTGAGATTTTGTCTTTGTGCTCAAATCCCTTAGATGTTCCAGACGGTTCGTTTCAAAGATTTCAATTGCTTTATGGCAAGTTACCCTCCATTCATTGCAATTTAAGGCATTTTCTTCAAATATTTCTGGAGGTATCTATATTGCTTTTAGGTTATCTTTGAGCTTGTCTTTGTACCTAATCCATGGTCTTCCTACCTTTCTTTTTCCGTCATAGACTTGGCTATACATGGATATGGACAGTAATAAGTTCTTTTACTCACGTGTACTTCCTAGTGAAGGATCTAGATACAAAGCCATGCTCGTCCCTCCTCTCTTCGTGTTTTCCTGTAAAGATAAATCACAAAAATGTTTCCTTTTTTTGGGGGGGGGGCAAATCTTCACTTTTTCACTTTGTTTTTGGATGTGAATGCAACACTACGAGCAGTATGTCATGCCTGGATCATACTATTCCAGTGTGTTTGCATTCCAAAAAAGGCTTTACATAACACCTACATGGGTGTTAATGACTAGCATCTTCATCTTCTTCATTTATGTCCTTTGTGAAGTAGGACATACATAAAAGGTCTCAGCTTTTTCTTCTAGCATTTTCTTCATAAAAACAAGCCAGTGTTCTTGTGCTGTGGCAACATGCTTGCCTGCTTTGACAACGACTCCAATAATAGAAGGAAGGCATAAGCCCCACTATGGTAATGGAGGCTATTAGAGCTTTAGTATTAAAGCTGGCATTAGTAACCACTGGCATGAATGCATCAGGATTTTTATGTGTTTAATTGTTATAAAAGCCATGACTTAATCAAGATTTGTAGATACACACTATACTGTAAATTTCCATAATTGTGTATCAGTTACTGGCAACATTAATGTAACTAATTACTGTAATAGTAGTATTAATGCAAACATATGAGGAACCTTAATAAACCTTAATAAATATTATCCAAGTTTTAAATATCCTGCATGAATATGAATAAATGGCTCTCAGATTATCACTTTTACAGATAAAAGTTTGATTGAGTCTAATAGTGAAAAAAAAGTTAGATATATCATACTAACAATCATAACCATTTTAGGCTTCTTATCAACTTTCGAAGGAAAACATTAAACAGCTGAGTTTATGACTAACCTAAGGAATGCCGTAAACAATGAGCAATGGGAGAAAACTCAAAGCACTTCCATAACCTCAGAATAATTGAGCTCAGATTGTTCTACAATGGTGTATGAGTTCTGCTCTGGGCTGTGTTCCAAACAATTCTCCCAAAGGCTAGATTTGGGCAGTTCAGCTCCTGAAGTACTGAGGCTGTTGTGTTAACTCTAACTGCAGTCTAGTTTGTCCTATAATGAAGGACACAGAGAGGGTCAGTGAGAAATGCCTAGTTTGTCTCCTAATTTTATTCACAAACAATGCAGTAAATGTAGTTATAACACAAGAGGAGCAGATTTATGACTTTATTATCTTTCCACATCTTTCCTAGGTTGATCTGTACCAAATCCAGTTTACTTCCCAAAGGCTGCAAATGATATGTTGATTGATCTCTGGGTTATTTCAGCAATAACACAATATCTGCATATATAAATGCAAATTGGAAAAATGTAAGAAAAAAAACACTTCATCTCTGACTGACACTGAGCTCTGTGAGGTTTTTTTTTTCCTCAAAAGATTTTCAGCCTGTTAGTTATCCACTGATAGATCAGAATATAAATCACCATCTGGGCTGCAAGGAAACATCATCAACAAGGGCTGTCTTCTTTAATTCATCTGTCATCCTGTATTCAGGAAAGAGTACGAAAACTTTGGGTTTTAACTCCTTATTCATATAAATGATCCCTTGTCTCCAAACATCTTTCATTTGGTGATGGACAACAAAGAGTGTGCAGCGAAATGGAAAAACAACTCATCAGCCAAAAGCTAAAAGTATGTTTGGATAACAGCTTAACAAAGTGCTACATGATCCAGTAGATAAAGAAAAAAAAAAACCTTGTTCTTAAACATCTCACCAGTGATCTCATCTAAATGGAAAAAGGCAATCTTTCAATAATCCAATCCAAATGTAATTTTTCATGTTTGTTTGACAGATCGATAAAATGACACTCAAACCTACCAGTGATCTCCACCACTCCATCCTTGGTCTTCACCAAGAGCTCTTCAGGAGCAAAATGGTTGACGTCCAAGCTCACCTTCCAGCCATCCTGTGTCTGCTTGATCTCAGACATCCCAGTGCTGAGTTGGCGTGACAAGGCACGGGCGTAGGTTGCTGGATGAGGCACGATGGGTGCAGGCATGTGAGCACTGTGCATCAAGGAGGCCATATCAGCACCTATGGAAGGGCGCAGATAGCCAGGCCAGTGGCTGCTGGGAAAAACATGCATCTCCTCTGGTAATGCTGGCATCCCAAATGTCTGGTCAAAGATCCTACTGCCCTGGTACCAGTCACGGAACGGGTCCCAGGATGGAGTACGGAGGAATGTGAAAGGGATGCGCCTCTCAGTCATGGCTGAAGAAGAAGAAGTACTTGTGTCCTTGGATGTTTGAAGCTGTTTATCAGAAACTTTTCTAGAAAGTGCTGTCTGTTTGGAGGCTGCAGGCTTTTATAATCAACTGGTTACCACCCACCCTTGTCAGCACGCCCTGTTTCTTTCTCACACTCTCTCAAACTTTCTCGCACCAGTCTGTTCCCCCTCCCCAACCCAAATATTTATAGAACTGACTAGAAGGTCTATTCACAGCAGACGTAGCAAGAGAATGGAATCCGAAGCGGAGCCTGCTTGCAGTACAGCTAACAAGGGGTCTGTTTAACCTTTTCATGAGTGTAATCACACACACACACACACACACACACACACACACACACACACACACACACACACACACACACACACACACAAAGTCCCTCCTCTCCTGCGTTACTGAATTACACAGGAATCTATGAAAAGTACATAGCAATCCATGAAGCTTTTCTCTACAAAGTGTAGTCAAGTATCCAATGACAGATAGACAGGTGGATGGAGAGACAGCTGAAAACACCACACACACACACACACACACACACACAAAACAAAGCCTAAGCACAACGATGACCCCCCCCCCCCCCCCCCCATGAGATGCTATTAAAAGCTCATAGATACACACAACTTATTTGCCAAAAAGAAGGGCAACTTAGAATAATATTCTTTTTTTCAAACATTTTTTTCTGTTTATCTCCAGTATTCTCTGTGAACTTTGTTAAAGTATGACATGAACACTTTTTTTTTTATTTCTATTCTAAAGGTCTTAAAAAGGTCTTTTAGAAGCTCTATTTTCCTAAGAACGTTTTAGACCTCAATAATTTCTCAGTAGATCGATATTTGCCCAGGATATATAAAAATGTAGTGAACATTTGTATGAAGGACTTCTTAATAACACTTTATATGAAAATCAAAACTAAGTTTACAGTCGTGACACCAAATATAAAACATGGTCTAGAACGTCTTGCGTAGAAGTCACACTATTACCCTTTGCTTACAGACATTTTCAGTTTTAGTCGTGACGACATTTCGGGCAGCATGGTGGTGTAGTGGTTAGCACTGTTGTCTCATCATCATCATCATCAATGTTCCCCATCTGCTGCTACAGCAGGTTGGGTGCCCAGGATCTCATCCAATAAGGGCAGGAACCTCTGTTTGTTCTGCATCTCCCTCTGTAGTTGGACCGGGGCAAGTCCAGTTAATTTTTCATAGATTGTCCAGATGTTATGAGTGTACAGCTTGTTCACAGCAAGAAGGTTTTGGGTTCAAGCCCAGTGGCCAATTGGGGCCTTTCTGTGTGGAGTTTGCATGTTCTCCCTGTCTGTATGGGTTTCTTCCAGGTGCTCCAGTTTCCCCCATAGTCCAAAGACGTGCAGCTACTCTAAATCGCCCATAGGTGTGAATGGTTATTTCCCAAGCCCAGAAATGGGAGTGTTGTGGCAGAAAGGGCATCTGGTGCAAAACTATGCTCCAGTTAATATGACGTGGATAAATTGGGTCCATGTGGACCCTGACCTGGCGATAGTGCTGGACAAGGAGGAAGAAGAAGAGTCATGTTTACATTTCAACATGTCTCGATCTGTGCTAGCTAATTTTATCACATAAGAAAAAAACTACATTTAAGTAACTTTTAAGTGTTTCAACATGGAAGGAACATATATACTGTACAAGTACCCTATGTTCCTAAGTACCTCAGGTTTGTCTCTTGTGGGCGTGACTTGATCCCCTTTGTTGTAGCCTGTGGCCGTGACCTGCTTTGTTTCTGATAATAATCATAATAATAATAATAATAATTAAAAAAGTCTACTTTTTAGTATCATTTGTAGACATTACTTACTTGGTTTGCTTCTGAACATAGTGTTGGAGTCACCTAGAAATTCTCAAATCTAGGACAATTCAAATTTATAGAAATTTAGGGGAAAACACTTTCTATTCAAGATCTTTCATTTGTCTGAATAGTTTTTTTTTAAATTACAGTCAAACTTGTTTCATTTTTAAGAACTTACTCTGTGTGTGTGTGTGTGTGTGTGTGAGAGAGAGAGAGAGAGAGAGAGAGAGAGAGAGAGAGAGAGAGAAGAGAATGTACTTTTTCTCACTGTCATTTGACCTTTGTATCAGTTGAGCAGTTAGTACTGATGTGAGAGATGAACACTAGTTATCTTCAGAAGTAATCTGAGAGCTCAGGATTACTATATATATATATATATATATATATATCCATCCATTCATCCATCCATTATCTGTAGCCACTTATCCTGTTCTACAGGGCCGCGAGCAAGCTGGAGACTATCCCAGCTGACTAGGGGCGAGAGGCGGGGTACACCCTGGACAAGTCGCCAGGTTATCGCAGGGCTGACACGAAACAAACAACCATTCACACTCACATTCACACCTGTGGTCAATTTAGAGCCACCAGTTAACCTAACCTGCATGCCTTTGGGGGAAACCAGAGCACCCGGAGGAAACCCACGCAGACACGGGGAGAACATGCAAACTCCACACAGAAAGGCCCTCGCCAGCCGCTAGGCTTGAACCCGGACCTTCTTGCTGTGAGGCGACAGCGTTAACCACTACACCACTGTGCCACCCTACCTAAATCTCAATGTTTCTATTGTCATGTTTAATAAGAATAAAGATAGCATCTTGCTTTATCTGGCCTCCATTGTGGAAATTTTTTTTTATTACAATTCAAATGCTTTTGTAAAATTGATTTACATATAAAATAACTACATCATGAAGAATTAAAGCCCCTCCTTCACAGATGAGTGAAAATATTGAATAAATTTCCTATTTTCGATTGCTTGGGTTAAAAATGGCAAGTTATGATGACTGAATTGATTTTTCACTTAAATATGAATAATATGATACATTTTGGGTATTTGATATGGCGAAATAGGACACAATGGAAAAATCAAGAACACACCGGGAAGATGAGAATAACGGCGCTGTTAAAAGAACAGCGACTGTACCGGCTGAAGGTCGCGCGGGTCTCTGCTGCGGCGCGCGAGCAACGGGACATCACTACCGCACCGGACGGAGCGCGAGGCGGGGGCGGGGCAAAATGACTGGCCGTAGATTCTATCAAAAGTTCGATCTAAATTGACCATGGTTGCAAAATATTGGCCAAAAATATGCAAACACTATGAAATATGAAAGTAAGACGAAAATGTTCTATTGCCTTATACTGCAAGACTAAAACAAAATAAAACTGTCAAAACTCACCTTTTCAGTGATAACGTCCGAACAGATCACCCGCATAACAGAAAGACCGCAAATGGAAGCGCGATCAACTTCTAACTGTTGGATTGGAAAATTCCATTCTACACATGCAAATTGTTAATGTGTGTCCTTCCCCGCACACAAATAACACGCTACGGTAAAAAATACACCACAACTCATTTTATAGCTCAGAAATTCATACAAGACCAGCTACCATCGTAACATATTCTGTAAGAAACATATTCTATACCTAACTTTCAGCTTTCATTTTAAAAAACAAAATTGCAGATTTCTAACTAAATTTTTATATGGCGTAGTGATTTTAAGTTCCTACTTTTGGTGAGGTAGTGACCTTGACCCTGAGGCTTTCCGTTTAGATCGAAACACACGATCGTATTGGGTTTGAGTCTGCGGAAAATGGAGTTACAACGGTGATGAAATATTTTGCATGATGTTTTATTACGGTTATGATTATTCTGTGAGCGCACCAATCCTTAGGTGTATAAAGTTACAACTTAAAATACAATTAGTGATAACTGTAGACTTTTCAGTGGACTACAACCTTTTTAAGGGAATGCGATGTAGTCGACCGTTTATCATGTCCCAGATCAAGCCGCCATTTTTCCACAAATTTGCAGAATTTTTGCCAAATTCTGAATATTCACATCAAAGATTTGGTTTTATCTGTATTATTTCTTTCATCATTTTATTTCAAATTAAAACCATCACCATTCAAAACCGTATAGTTTATTGACTGTGAGTATATTTAGTGGGGTACCCACACAGTACCCAGTTTCTGAGACAGACCCATATATATATATATATATATATATATATATATATATATAAATTTATTTATTTGTGTGTGTGTGTGTGTGTTTTGTCGATTTGAAACCAGAAATCACACACAGGACTACTTTTAAAACGACCGTGTGTGTCACTAAGCCTGAGCACTGGAATATTCTGGAAACTTCTCGAATGTCACACCCAAGAGAGAAACCAAAATAGCACTCACAATGTACACGAGCTCCCCCTATGGATTAATATGAAAACTGCACTATGATAGGCTTGCAACTTTAATTTTGCTCTCTTTTATTCATTACACATCCCCATGACATTACCTCTTCTCAAATAAAAGAAGGAAAAAACAATCTCGTGGATAAATGTGTGAAAATCTACATTTTATTCTCTCTCTAGTAGGAAAATTCAGACTCCTTAACAATAGCAAACAGTAACAACTGTTGATATCATTGATCACCACTCGCAGCCCTTCAGCACAATATATCTCAGGCTATATATATCTTAATCATTCAGTTTTTCATTTTGTCATTCATTTATCTATCTTTTTGTCATTTATCTATCGTATTTGTCTGAGGTTTCACCCCTGTGCAAAAAGATCCCGTAACATTATGTTCTATGATCGTTCAATTTCTCATGTGCAATATTTATTTTAGTATATATACAGTATCATTAAATTCATTCAAATTTTTGCAATATTTTAGTATACATTTTTGTTTTCAACCTTCATTACTCAGTGTCTTACTTTTCTTCTACTTAATCAATAAATCAATAAAGTTCAATAAAGTTTATCTTACCTTAAATTCTGTCTAGTGGGAAACTACAGGCTCAAAATTTGCCTTGGTTGAACATTTAAAACCCACGTTTAATTTAATCTACTTTATATCCCAACATGTAGTGAATATATATATATATATATATATATATATATATATATATATATATATATATATATATATATACGTATGCATATACTAGTACTGTATATATATGTATATAAGGAATAAAACATGACAGGGTGATGATGGGGTGTGCTGTTATAGAACAGTAATCAGTGGCAGGGTAATGTGATGCTGCTGACATGGCACGGTGTCACTGTTACCATTACACAGCTGATTATTTTCCTATAACAGCATCTAAGCAAATGTTTTCATCCTCTTATACCACAGCAATTTGCCAATGCCAGCAATCTGATTAAAGATAAACTTACCATATTTTTACCCATTTCAGGTACATGACTTGCAGCCAGAACTACTATCAGACCTGCTGTTAAAGAAAATTAATGAACAATTTCAGATTAGATTTTTTTTTTTGTGAAGTAGTGAAGGCTAACCCATGCTTCCTCTGAGACACATGAAATCAGTCAAGTGCATCTTTCAGACTGCTGTTCATAACACACTTGGGGGAAAGCGCTATCCGCCCTCTTCCACATACATGATCTCACAGACACTAGTCTCTGCACAAGAGTGCAAACGCATTTCTGTTGCACCACAGAGTTGGGTCTTCAGCAACACTGTAGTATAAAGAAAGATATCAACTTGGATTCATCTTGACCAACACATATTGACACACTGGAGACATTAAACTATACTAAACAACAACAACAATGACCTGGACTTAGAGTTATGTAGGTATTTACATTAAGTGTCAGTTGTAACTCCAACTGACATGCCATTAACCAACTCATTAGCAGACCCTTTAAAGATTGTATTGTAACAAATCCGGTAGTTGTATCAGTATTATTATATCAGTAAGGTTTACGTACTTTATTCAAACAGGATGTAAATAGTTATGAAGCTCTTTATAGCCACTATAAAATGGCTGATATGAAATAAAAACATCCTATGACACTAGCTTTATCTACAGGCTTTCAATAACAAATAGAGCAACTCATTTAGAGCTTTACAAACCTACAACAAGCTATCAGTTACAACCGTAAGAGAAAAAAAATAGCCTCAATGAGGACGTACCTCACTGAGAACATACCTCATACCGGCCACAGTTGTTGTGTGTGAGTTTGAAATCTGATCAATCCTGTAGGAGGAGTAGCAATTTTTGTGAAATTGCATATGACCCCTGTGTAGCCGCATCCATGGCAGATGGCACCACCTGGTGAACAACTCTTGTTGGAATGTGTCTTTAGAGTCTTCTCTATGAGTTTCAGTGAAAACATCTTAGCAATTTATGAACAGTAGTGTTTGGTGTGACGAGTCACCCAAACTTTTCAAACGTCCATAAAATCATAAATATGATAAGTCATGCCACTGTCTTGATAACTTTTATACAAACCAACCTGGGGAACATTCCATATGAGTTTGATCAAAATCTGATCAATCCTGTAGGAGGAGTAGCAATTTTCATGAAATTGCACATGACCCCTGTGTAGTTGCATCCATGGCAGGTGGCACCACCTGGTGAACAATTCTTGTTGGAATATGTCTTTAGAGTCTTCTGAGTGAGTTTCAGTGAAAAAATCTTAGCAGTTTATGAACACTCGTGTTTGGTGTGATGAGTCACCCAAAATTTTCAAATACCCATAAAATCGTAAATATGACAGGTCACGCCACTGTCTTGATAACTTTTATACAAACCCACCTGGGGAACATTCCATATGAGTTTGATCAAAATCTGATCGCTCCTGTAGAGGGAGTAGCAATTTTCATGAAATTGCACATGACCCCTGTGTAGCCTTATCCATGGTAGGTGGCGCCACCTGGTGAACAACTCTTGTTATGTCTTTAGAGTCTTCTGGGTGAGTTTCAGTGAAAACATCCTAGCAGTTTATGAATAGTAGTGTTTGGTGTGACAAGTGTAACGCTGCAGCTTTTTTGTGCTGGGTTCGTCACTAGCCCTCTTGGTCTGCCAGTGTTTTGACCTCTGTTTTGTGTTTGTCTCTCGGCTACCAGGGGGAGCTCTAGGGCTCTGATGACATGACTAATTGGTGGCATAATTAGGAGCCGGATAAAATCTGGACCTCCCAGTCCGTGAGAGGAAGTCATGACACAAGTCACCCAAAAATTTCAGACGCCCATAAAATCGTAAATAGGTGGTGCCACTGTCTTGACAAGATTGTGGAAGTGGAAGATTGTATGTGAGTTTGATCAAAATCCGATCAATCCTGTAAGAGGAGTAGCAATTTTTGTAAATTGTGGATGGACGATGGACAACTGACAGACAGGTGACGCGTGATCGCATAAACTCATCTGGCCTGGCCTGCGCCCGGATGAACTCATCTCATCTCATTATCTCTAGCCGCTTTATCCTTCTACAGGGTCGCAGGCAAGCTGGAGCCTATCCCAGCTGACTACAGGCGAAAGGCGGGGTACACCCTGGACAAGTCGCCAGGTCATCACAGGGCTGACACATAGACACAGACAACCATTCACACTCACACCTACGGTCAATTTAGAGTCACCAGTTAACCTAACCTGCATGTCTTTGGACTGTGGGGGAAACCGGAGCACCCGGAGGAAACCCACGCGGACACGGGGAGAACATGCAAACTCCGCACAGAAAGGCCTTCGCCAGCCCCGGGGCTCGAACCCAGGACCTTCTTGCTGTGAGGTGACAGCGCTAACCACTACACCACCGTGCCACCCCCCGGATGAACTAAAAAAAATAAATAAATAAAAAATTAAAAAAACCAGACCATGTTTCAGGTTTCCACTGGAATATACTTTATTTTCTGTCGAATAATAACTAGTACACTACATCTACTGACTTCTACATAGTCCCATGATAAGCGCTCTATGATCTCGTTACTGAAAAGGGTGTTGATCCACATGAATGAATGAAGGATGACTCCAAGAACACTGACAAAGGTGTGAGCAAGAGAGGAGAGGAAGACTGTGAGCATGTTTCCCTGATTGCATCATCAACTCATTTGTCAAATTCACTAAAAGTCATACAGGGATAGAAATATGAGCATGTTGAATTTATGGGGAATCTGAATTGAGACTTAATCGAAGGGATGAGAGGCAGGGAGGCAGAAACTCTTCTGAGATCTGCTCTTTTAGCCAGTAAATGTTTGATAAAGATTCCTGGATGTGCAAAACGCTGAGGATAAAACAAATAGTGATCTTATCATTAGTCAAGAACTAAGATGAGTTTAGGTTAAGACGGGAAAATCA
The DNA here is from genome assembly GCF_027579695.1 of Neoarius graeffei. NCBI lineage: Eukaryota > Metazoa > Chordata > Actinopteri > Siluriformes > Ariidae > Neoarius > Neoarius graeffei. Next base: position 16,324,534 of record NC_083596.1, on the reverse strand, counting down.
GATTTCACTTTAAATCAATTTTGAGTTCTTGCTCAAAGTTTTAAAAAAACCCAATCGGATATTTTCTTTCTTATTTAATTTTTTCAATGCAGGAAGCAAAAGGAATTCTTCATTAATGTTTCCGAATGAATAAATAAGCACTGAATAAATACATAAATATCAAATAAATAAGAACAGTTAGGTAAATAAATAATACATAGTTCAATACATACAGTACGATCAAAAAGACGTGTGTGTGTGTGTGTGTGTGTGTGTGTGTGTGTGTGTGTGTGTGTGTCAGGTTTTGCAGCCTGGTTTCAAGGACAGGTACTGACAATAGCAATGATTATAATAGGTAATAACTGTACAGAACTAATACACTAAATTCGTCAAAGCTCTAAATAGATGATACAACCAACTATGCAATACCCACAGCCAAAGAAAGTGGGATTGTGCGTGAACTCATACACTTCTGCATAAAGGTGTATCCGATATGAAACTGTCAATGAGACCCAAGGATAAAGGAGGAGTAGAAGAGAAATGCACAGCCACGTCTGTGTGTGTGTGTGTGTGTGTGTGGTGTTGGCCCGGTGCTTGTATATGAAAGTCTCCTCTGCTGCATCATGCTAACATTTCCACATACAAAGCCTTATGTCATATAGGTTTGGATATACAGTGCATAGTTTACAGCCAGAGCTTGCAGTTTACACCTTCACACGTCAGCATCCTGGTGTACATACGGTATAATACATCTTTTAGAAAAGCACACAGTTCTGTTTTCCACTAGCAAAACATGAGATAAATATCAGTAATAGTAGTAATATCATTAATATCATTATCAGTAATACAGCTTGTGTTTGTTCTCATGTTTGTTTGTTCGTTAGTTGTGTGTCAGTCTTTGGAAGGGGGTTTGGAGAAGAATGTTACAGAATGTATTCACCGTTCACTGAGTCTGTTCACCTTCATTGTCTGTTTGATTACGGTACATTCATCTCAGCTGGTTGCTTCTTCTTCTTCTTCTTCTTCTTCCTTTTCTATACATCTTCTCACTTTTTTTTTTTTTTTGGGGGGGGGGGGGGGGTTGTTTTTGCAACTTGGAAGAATTTCAGGCCATAAAAGTGCTTCAGTTTGTTCGCCTGGCTTTTGGTGCCCGTATACGATATGATCCTGTTTTGTTTGTAACATCACTTTGTATACAGATTGTGAGAATTTCAGATTGCAAACTTGTGTGTGTGTGTGTGTGTGTGTGGTTCAGTCTGTTTCGGATTTCGTGTATTACTTGTATCTGTGTGATATAATCCTCATTTAATCCGATATGCTGCAACAATTTATGGGGTTTAACAAGGTTTTGCTTTTTGCCATCTTCTTCGAGAAGATATAAGAAATCTTCCATAATGTTATCACAGCCATCCTGGCTACGGTAATACCTTTTTAGTTATCATAATTACTTAGTTACCGAAGATACAAGGAAAGGTAGTCTGGAGTGTTTGGACTGTTCATTTCTTTGAATTTCCATCCATCCTTTAATCTCTCTGTTCTTGTAGCCATGGCTCGTCAGAAGCCAGGGCTGTCGTAGCTGCTGTGACTGTAGTAGCTGTATGCCTGACTGGGGCTTCGTGGCCGACTGCTGCTTCTGCTTCTGCTCCGGCTCCTGCTCCGACTTTTACTCCTGCTTTTGCTTCGATTTCTGCTCCTGCTCCGGCTGTAGCTGCTGTAGCTGTCGTAGCTCCGGCTCCGGCTTCGGCTCCGGCTAGAGCTACTGTAGCTGCTCAGAGAGCTGGAGGAAGACGGACTAGGCCTGTAGTACGGTATCGGCCTCTTGCGTGCACTACAGAGAGAGACAGAGAGAGCGAAATATTTAACAGTTATTCCATGAAATCGAGTTGTACATGAGCTGATAGCTGATGAGGCGCATAGCACCGAATCAGCTATAAGCCATGTACGACGAGATTGAGTGGAATAACTGTTTTATTCTATCCACATTCACTGGATTTTGACAAACTGAGCATTTTTATTTTTATGTATAGCAAATTCGATAAATAAAAACTATACAAAATGTCTGACAAAATCATTTCTGCTTAGAATGGAAACAAACCGGCGAAATGACAGGAGCAATTTGTGAAAAATGCGACAGTAATAATTCTTGAAAAATAAAAAAAGATACATTCTTACCATCAAATACTTTATTCCATATTTCATTGCTTTTTTGGGGTTTCATTTTCAAGTAGAGTTTTGATTTCATCCTCGATTGGTTTGGCAACACGCTCTGCCATTTTGGTTTTCTCTACTCACCGTATATGAGCTGATATCCTAGTAGTAGAGTAGCCAATCAGAGCACGCGATTGCTCATATCCAGTGAATGTGGATAGAATAATAGCTGTTAGATATACAGTATATATGAATCGGCAGTCCCACATTATACTAAGTGTCTCTCATACCATAGGCGTGAACTGTATATGCAGCTATAATGTAATTACTGCAGATATGCACTTTTAGAGACAGACTATAGAAGTAAAAGTAAATGTATGTATTATGAAGGTTAACAAAAGGTGAAAAGGTGAAAGTTTGCCTCTTCCATGGGTTCAGGCGTCAAGTAAACACAATTCCAGACAATTAAAAATGAAATGTGTGATTTTCTCAGAACAGCTGGTTAAAGGATATGAAAAAGGCGATAAAGGTCAGTGATAAAGGAAAATCATGGTTGGATTAATTTATTATTAATATCGTAATATATAATATTCAGCCATTTTTATTACTTGTTCGGGATAAAGGTGTATCTGAAAAACCAAAACATATTAAATGTTCTATTGGTATGAAATAAACTTCTTCATTTTGTGCTAAGGGTGTGCAAACTTTGCACTCTGTGACTGTGCATTGGTATAAACTGGTAAACAACAACAATGTTATTATCTATGTAAATTATTAAGGTGTTGCTGATATTATTGGGTTTGCATGGTAAAGAAATGTTGTATGGTAATTATATACACCTCTGACTGTTATGATACAAAGCCCTTACACTGGACACTTCCAAAAATGGTAAATAAATGCTGTTATTCTATCCACATTCACTGGATATAAGCAATCGCGCGCTCTGATTGGCTACTCTACTACTAGGCTATCAGCTCATATACCCTGAGAAGAGAAAAACAAAATGGCGGAGCATGCTGCTGAACCAACCGAGGACGAAATAACAAAACCCCAAAAAATACAAAAAAAAGCAACTAAATATGGAATAAAAGTTTTTTTTGTAAGAACATATCTTTTTTTTCAAGAATTATTATTAGAGCAGTTTTCACAAATTGCTCCCGTCATTTTGCCGGATTGTTTACATTCTTCATGTTTAAGCATTAAAATTTGTTGAATTTTTTTTAGACTGGTTCAAAAGCTCAAAGAAGTTTGAAAATTACAGAACTGAAATGTCAAAGGAAGAATTAAATAAATGTCTAAAGCTATTCTATACCTCGACACGACCGCAAGACAGGACTTTTTGCAAAAAAACAACAACACTAAAGTTAATTCGTGCAGCCATCGATAGGATTTTAAGAAGTCCGCCGAAGCGGAAATTACTTTGTCGGATGTTTTGTATAAAGTTTTTATTTATCGAATTTGCAAAAAATAAAAATAAAATTGTTCTGTTTCTCAAAATCCAGTGACTGTGGATAGAATAAAACAGTTATTCCACTCAATCTCGTCGTACATGGATTATAGTCGACTTGGCACTATCAGCTCATGTACGATTGATTTGGTGGAATAACTGTTACATATTCTAGAGTAACTCCTCTGTAAAAAGGCATACATCTACAGTAAATACTTTATAGTTGCATGTACACTACCGTTCAAAAGTTTGGGGTCACCCAGACAATTTTGTGTTTTCCATGAAAAGTCACGCTTTTATTTACCACCATAAGTTGTAAAATGAATAGAAAATATAGTCAAGACATTTTTCTGGCCATTTTGAGCATTTAATCGACCCCACAAATGTGATGCTCCAGAAATTCAATCTGCTCAAAGGAAGGTCAGTTTTATAGCTTCTCTAAAGAGCTAAACTGTTTTCAGCTGTGCTAGCATGATTGTACAAGGGTTTTCTAATCATCGGGGCAGTCCTGGGGGCGGTCTGATGGGGCAGCCGCCCGGGGCGGCATCGCCGGGGTGGGGGTGGGGGGTGGGGTATACGAGCGCGGGCACGAAAAAAAAAACGGTCCCAAAAAAAAAAGGTCCCCCCAAAAACCCCCCCCCAAAAAAAAACAAGACGGGCGGGGGGGATGAACATTTTGGATGGGGAAGCCCAATACCAAAGTTGTGCATATGACGTCATCAGTGTGTGTGTGTGCCTAACTTGTCGTAGCCCCATAATATGCACAATCCCGCCAGCGGAATGTTGTACTAGTCATCAAAAAGACTTTACTACCATAGTACTACACTACTATGACATTACACAGAGTCTTAAGTAATACATTACGACTTGATCATTGCCATTCTGGTAACAGCAAATTTATAACGGGCCGTGTCCGCGACGTACAACACACGACGAGAAATGTTTAAACGACCATGTAAAGCTGTTAACATTCTGTTGGCTAATACAGAGCCCAATGCGGGGGGGGGGGGCACGAGCGTGGGCACCAGCAGGGGGTTTCGCCCGGGGAGTAAATCACTCTAGGATCGCCACTGCTAATCATCCATTAGCCTTCTGAGGCAATGAACAAACACATTGTACCATTAGAACACTGGAGTGAGAGTTGCTGGAAATGGGCCTCTATACACCTATGGAGATATTGCACCAAAAACCAGACATTTGCAGCTAGAATAGTCATTTACCACATTAGCAATGTATAGAGTGTATTTCTGATTAGTTTAAAGTCATCTTCACTGAAAAGAACAGTGCTTTTCTTTCAAAAGTAAGGAAATTTCAAAGTGACCCCAAACTTTTGAACGGTAGTGTATAGTTTGTGTAACTACACAATCATTAGAGACACTTAAAACAAAATTTCACATGTACTTTATTTGTGACAGAAACAGAGATAATGGTTTTAGATAATGCTGTCGGAGGGAGACATAATGCTGGAATTAGAGTTTAAAGACTGAGTAGCTGTGTGTTAATCAGAGTTAATGCATTCGCCCTCTAGATGGCACTAGTTCTTTCAACCAGACAGATAGAGATGCATAATTTGCTGATACTGTACATTCACGCACACACACATCACTATACCCCCCCCCCACACACACACACACATACATACTGTAGGTCACGTCGAAGCACCCACACTGCTTGTGTTGCTGCCAAGCAAAAAGCTGTTAAGTGGTATAGATACAGATATATGAAATCTTTAATAGAAGTGAGTGAGAAATAGACTCAGGGTTTATCAAGAGGTTTCTACAGAATGATAATCCTTCACGATTATCGTACAGATACCACCTGAAGGGTAAAAGAACATTGATTTGTTCAAAGTTACTTTATATTTTGGTCAATTTTAGTTTGACCATGTAGCTTTAAATGTCAAAACTCAAAACCTCTTGACTTCACCGTTATCTGTTCAGCGTGCTGTAACGTTAGTATTCATCAGATGCCACTAAACACTTAGAGAGAGAATGACAGGGTTAGGATGTTGCTTTTGGTACTGTAATGACATTGTCTGTGTGCTGCTGCTGCTTCACCAAACAGGTTCACAAGGAGACGAGGCCTAGGAGAGTCCCGCTGCTTGGCAACAGTTACCACGGTAACCCTGCCTTCACGTTCCGATGCCCGAGGTCTTCTGAACACCTTCGTACAGGAGTGAAAGTGTGAGCTTGCTTGATTCAACTATGCTGATCCAGAAATACAGGCAACAAATCTCAGCATGGATATATTGCAGGTGTGTAGGTGCTGTTTTACCTGGACAGTTTGTACACCTTGATGAAAAACTGAGCAAAAAAAAAAAAAAGCATTTGTATTATTTGAATTTGTAAGCAAGTTGAAGATGATCTCCAAAAGGCATAAAGTTAAAGATGACCCATTCCCTTTATATTATAAGCAAAAACAATTTTTTTATTTTCATCTTTTACATTTTCAAAATGACAAAAAAGGAAAAGGGCCTGAAGCAAAAGTTTGGGCACCCTGCATGGTTAGTACCTAGTAACACCCCCTTTGGCAAGTATCACAGCTTGTAAACACTTTTTGTAGCCAGCTAATAATCTTTCAGTTCTTACCTGGGGGATTTTCACAAATTTGTCCTTGCAAAAGGCTTCCAGTTCTACAAGTTTCTTGGGCTGTCATGCATGCACTGCTCTTTTGAGATCTAGCCACAGATTTTCAATGATGTTTAGGTCAGGGGACTGTGAGGGCCAGGGCAAAACCTTCAGCTTGTGCCTCTTGAGGTATTCCATTGTAGATTTTGAGGTGTGTTGTGGATCATCGTCTTATTGTAGGACCCATCCTCTTTTTAACTTCAAGTTTTTTTTACAGATGGTGTGATGTTTGCTTCCAGAATTTGCTGGTATTTATTCGAATCCATGCTTCCCTCAATCAATGAAACATGCCCTGTGCCACTGGCTGCAGCACAACCCCAAAGCATGATCGATCCACACCCACGCTTCAGAGTTGGAGAGGTGTTCTTTTCCTGGAATTTGGCACCCTTTTTTCTCCAAACATACCTTTGCACATTGTGGCCAAAAAGTTCTATTTTGATTTCATCAGTCCACAGGACTTGTTTCCAAAATGCATCAGGCTTATTTAGATGTTCATTTGCAAACTTCAGATGCTGAATTTTGTGTCTAGGAAGCAGGAACGGTTTTCTTCTGATGACTCTTCCATGATGGTCATATTTGTTCAGGTGTCGCTGCATAGTAGAACAGTGCACCACCACTCCAGGGTCTGCTAAATCTTTCTGAAGGTCTTTTGCAGTCAAACAGGGTTTTTTATTTGCCTTTCTAGCAATCCAATGAGCAGTTCTTTCAGAAAGTTTTCTTCATCTTCCAGACCTCACCTTGATTTCCACTGTTTCTGTTAACTGCCATTTCTTAATAACATTACAATCTGAGGAAGCAGCTACCTGAAAACACTTTGCTATGTTCTTATAGCCTTTTCCTTTGTGAGCATCAATTATTTTATTATTCAGAATGTGAGGGAGTTGTTTAGAGCAGGGGTTCCCAAACTTTTCCATGCCAAGGCCCCCCAAACAGCATTAGCTTCTGGCCGGGGACCCCCTTTGCAAACCCACAGACAATGCTACAAAATATGTAAAGAAACATCAACTTTTAGAATGTTTTCTCTTACTTTTATTCAATAGTCAATAATTGTTACATTCGTTTAGCATAAGAATATTATTAACTAACGTTTTCAACACAAATATTTTCGCAATGAACAATAAACTTTTCAACAAACTGTTGATAAGAACAGCACAAAAGAAATCAAACCACTCTCAAGTGTGTGTGTGTGTGTGTGTGTGTGTGTGTGTGTCTGGGAGTGACAGACGGTTTACACTAGTGGGGGAGATGGGCTTGGTGTCTCCTACATAGTTTGTCAACCCTGGGCTTAATCTCCGTCAGTGCCATACGCATGTCGTTGTCCACATGTAGACGTGCTCTATGTTTGGTTTTGAGTACCTTTAAAGTTGAAAAGCCAGACTCACACAAGTAGGTTGTTGCAAAAGGGAGAAGGCATTTCAATGCCCTGTCAGCCAAGCTGGGATCATCCTTTCTTACATGTAGCCAGTAGTTAGACAGGGGAAGAGCCTCAAAGTCCATTTTTAAATCCCCTGAGTTTGTCATCTCAATCAGCTCCTCCTGTGACTTTAAGTCCAGACTAGAACCGACACCGGGGGCAAAGGGGTTCCTAACCCAGTTTAAATGTGTGTTTTCGAGGTCAGGGAAATAGTCTTTGAAATATCCTTGGCGGTGCTCCAGGTGGGACTGGATCAATGGAGAGACGGAGCCCAAATCATCACATGACAGCAGCTCCTGGTGAAGTACGTAGTGGGAACATTTCTGTAACTCCCTCCTGGAGCTTGTTTGACCACAGCATGATCTTTTTGGAAAAAGCACGCACTTTGTCTTGCACCTGGAGTATGTACGTGTCACGTCCTTGCATGCTTTGAGTCAGTACATTTAGATGCTGGAAAATGTCTGACATGTATGCAAGTTTGCGGATCCAGGTTGCATCGGTGAACCGATCTGCCAGCTGATGCTTTTCAGATGAGAGGAACTCTGCAACCTCCCTCCGCAGCTCATAGACACGGTTCAAAACTGCGCCCCGTGACAGCCAGCACACGTTAAAGTGAAGCAGCAGCCCCTCAAAACGAGCGCCCATCTCATTACAAAGCAGGGTAAACAGTCTGTGTTTCATGGGACGGGCTTTAATCAAACTCACTACTTGTATAACCTCCTGTAGTACCTGATTCAACTCGTTATCCATCCTTTTTGCAACCAGTGCCTCGCGATGGAGCATGCAGTGTGGTCACTACATGCAGGGCCTTCTGCTTAATGAGAGCGGTCACTCCACTGATCTTCCCGGTCATTACCGTGGCTCCGTCCGAACACCCCCCACACACACAACGGGTCCAGTCCCATCTGTTAGACTCGATGTAATCGTCCAAAACTTGAAAAATGTCTTTCCCAGTAGTTCTTCTTTCAAGTGCTTTACAAAATAGTATTTCCTCCACAAATCTTTCCTGTGAAATAAATCTGATGTACACAAGCAGTTGGGCCTCATTGGATAAATCTGTGCTCTGACCAAATGCTCTTCTTTGTGTCTGAAGAAATCTACTGTTTTTTTCGGCATCTATCGGATGTTTTTGTACCAAGGGACGCTGAAGTTTCGAACGTTTTAAGCACTCGTTTGACAGGGTCTCCAGACAGAGGACGCATTTCGGGCAATCATGGCCATTTTTCTGTATGGCTGTAAAGCCATACTTAATGTACGCTGCCTCATATTTTCGGATTTTAGTTGGCCAGGACTTCTTAGTTTTTTCGCAGCAGTGTCCTCCACAGCAGGGCTGTTGGTTTGTTCCTTCGGTCTCTTCTTCAAAAACCTGTCCATTTTGCGCTAGCAATACGCTAGTTTGAGGAGCAAAGCAGCTTGATAAATGGAGCAAACCGCAACGTCACAGGCAATCGGAGAGATGAGCATAACAAACAACGTTTCGATATGATGTATTATTATTAATAATTATATTTTATAATAATGATTAAAAAACTAATTACAATATATTTAATATATTTTTTCGCAATTTTTTTGTTATCGTCCCTCCAACTTTCTGAGGCCCCCCTAGCATCCCCTGGTGGCCCCCACTTTGAAAACTACTGGCTTAGAGGAGCCCATGGCTGTTGATTTTGGGGACAAGTTTGAGGAGTCAGAGAATTTATACAGCTTTGAAATCTGCATCATTTGACCTTTCCTAACGAAGAATTTCAACAAGCCACAGCTCAATAAGCTAATTAAGGTCTGGAACCTTGGTAAAAGTTACCCAAGAACTCAAATGTATTGGGGTGCCCAAACTTTCGCATGGTGTTCCTTTTCTTTTTTCACTCTCCAATTGTACGAAACAAAAATAATACACAAATCTTGCAGAAAACACTGAAAAGAAATGTATCGTCTTTACCTTTATGCCTTTTGGTGATCAGTTCATCTTCTGCTCGCTTAACTATTCACAGTAACAGACATTTTCAGTAAGGGTGCCCAAACTTTTGCATGCCACTGTATATGATTTTTACCGTATGACTTGAAAGCCGGCAGTAAACAGAGTGGCCACTAGATGTCACTGTATGTGCACATGATAATACAATCACTAAGAAACTCATAACAGCTCTTAACTGTTCTTAACACTTTGTTAGGGATTACAGAATATGGATTACAGAAACCCCTTTGTAAGTCACCCTTCTGGAGGAAAATTTTCTCTTTGACCAGTTCAATTATCCAGATTTCCCATTATCCCGTTTTTGTTTTGTTTTTTTTCCCCCAAAAGATATGCTCCAATCCAACAATCCTGGACTGAAGAAAACAAAACTGCTTATGCTGAATAATCATTTGTTTCATATGATTTCACGTCCAAGAAAGTACTAAAATGACCTAGGACCTTCTCTACACCTTTACACTCATTAAAAAATACCAGCATCGATATACACAGGAATACTGTTTACTCCCACATGCTCCTGCAACCTTTGGCAGCTAGCTAGCTAGTCAACTGCTAGTAAACTAGCTTGTATTTGTTAAAAGTTGACACAAGTAGGATCTTACTAAAGTCTTCAAGTCTTGATATGTATTGTCACGCTGTCTTAATGCATATCGGACAAGACAATCACATCTCTTTTGTTAATCAACAATCAACAATGTTAGCTAAATTAGCTCCCTAGCTAGGTTAGCACGCAGGTTCTGCAAGTACTGAGGCAGTCTGAGAAATTCACGGTTTAATAGTTTTGGGTTAAGGATGACTTTATGTTTTGTCTTAGAACTGATATTCTCACAAATCTGGAGTGAATTGTGATAACCAGCACTACTTCATATGTAAGCTAGCTAGTTAGCAGGAGATAGCTTAGATGACTAGCTAGCAATGTTTTCATTGTTTAAATGGTCCAATTTATTGAGTAATTTTAGTCATTTCAATGTCATAACTTGCTCACAATGACACTTATAATTATTATGTTATGTTTTGATAGTTGACTGATGATTTTAGTCACTGCTAGCAGCCAAAGCCAGTTGTTATTACCTGAGAGAATCAAAGTAAAAGGACTTAATCACGATCACGTTAAAACTGTGTTTGGAAGCACAACAGAATTTACACAGAAATTCGTTATAATAGATAAAAGCTTTTCAGTTGGAGTCAAATCTCATCTCATCTCATTATCTCTAGCCACTTTATCCTGTACAGGGTTGCAGGCAAGCTGGAGCCTATCCCAGCTGACTACGGGCGAAAGGCGGGGTACACCCTGGACAAGTCGCCAGGTCATCACAGGGCTGACACAGAGACACAGACAACCATTCACACTCACATTCGCACCTATGGTCAATTTAGAGCCACCAGTTAACCTAACCTGCATGTCTTTGGACTGTGGGGGAAACCGGAGCACCCGGAGGAAACCCACGCGGACAACATGCAAACTCCGCACAGAAAGGCCCTTGCCGGCCACGGGGCTCGAACCCGGACCTTCTTGGTGTGAGGCGACAGTGCTAACCACTACACCACCGTGCCGCCCTGGAGTCAAATCACCAAAATAAATAGAAATTACATTCTCCGAAACAGGAACGTGTCGTGTCCCTTGTGGGTTGCTGGAATGTAATTGCTATAGAGTAAGCAGGAACAGGATGTACCTGGTGATTCTGCGAGCCTCCATAAAGCTGGGCGAGTCTCTCCTCCTCTTCCGAATGGGAGAATAACTGCGGGAGCGTCGGCGAGTTCTCTCAGCATCAGAGTAGTGAGGACTGTCCCTCTCCCTATATAAGCACACAGAAGAGGTGAGGATTAAAGCATGTCCACATCCTCTCGACATGGGTATGTCCACATATGAAAGAAAAAGATATTCTGAAGACTATTTTTTTGTTACTTTTTCACGCAAAACATGCTTCTTGCTAAGGAAAAGTGTAGTACATTGAGGATATTACACGGTCGCACGAAGATATGAAGTTTATCTTCGAGTGGTGAATGGATATATCACAAGTGAGTGAAGCAAACGAGTGAAATATTTTTCAATATGAGAAGATTAACTTCATATCTTCACACCACCGTGCAATGTTCTTTATATTATAAATACATCTACAAAAAAAATGCAAGTAAGTGAATCAAAAGAATTTTAATTTTGAACTGGTTTGCTATTTTGACAACATGCAGCCAGTCAGCGGGAAACACTGAGAGTGACATGATCGGAGTGAAATATCAGGAATTATTATACATACAGGACACTTTTTTGATGGAATAAAAACGTGTGCTCTATTTCACTTCTAGCGGGTTTCATTCATTTGGTTTGACAACATGCAATATTGTTAGCATATCGCTTATCCTACGTGTATTACGTCATTCTACCCAATGGAGAATGAGTGCACAATATTGTTACAATATTGCACGTTGTCAAAACAACATGATGCCACACATTGGAGAAGTAAAACTTCCCCGCTAGCGAGCAACTGTGACAATTTGTAAACAAACATGGCTGCCTGGTTTGCTTCATTAAAAACGGAAGATTTTGAGAGAATTTTGGCTGCCAGGTCGCTCCATTGTGTGTAGTTATTAATGTTGGTTTTAAAAGTAACTAAGTAAATTACACAGGGAAAATAATAATCATAATATTCGGCTTGACTGCGCTCGCGTTGGCCTTCGCTAACACTACATTGGCTGGAAGGTAACTGGATTGCCATGCTAACAGCACCAAATCGCAGGTAAACTAGCGCTGGCCTTCGCCAACACTACACCGGCTGGAAGGTAACTGGATTGCCATGCTAACAGCACCGAGTCACAGGTAAACCAGCGTTGGCCTTCGCTAACACTACACCAGCTGGAAGCTAACTGGATTGCCGTGCTAACAGCACCAAGTCACAAGTAAACTAGCATTGGCCTTCGCTAACACTACACCGGCTGGAAGGTAACTGGATTGCCGTGCTAACAGCACCGAGTCGCAGGTAAACTAGCGTTGGCCTTCACTAACACTACACCGGCTGGAAGGTAACTGGATTGCCGTGCTAACAGCACTGAGTCGTGGGTAAACTAGCACTGGCCTTTGAGAATGCTGATATGAAGAGAGTGTATATGGATAATAATAATAATAAAAATAATAATAATAATAATAATGGCTTTTTTTCGTGGACTATCAGATATATTCCATTCAGCTACCCATCTTCGACTCACTCAATACCATGCTAGTTGAATGCAATATATGCCATTGGAATATTGGAATGCCAGCCAATATTATTTAAATATGTCACTCAGATCCGCGATATATTTCATATGAAAAGTGCGAGGTTTTCAACGCGAGAAGATAAACTTCATATCTTCAAGCCAACGTGTGATTTTCTTTTTATTATATAGACACATTCACAAACAAAAAGTACCCAAATTTATCGAAACAATTCATCGATTTCCTCACGAGTGAAGATATTGGAAAATATGTCACGGTTGTAGTTCTCCATGTCCCAGATGCAGTACGTATGAAAACTACGTATGAGCGGCCTATTTCCCAGTAAAACACTCGTGTCTATGTAATATAGTGCAGTATGGCTCTTGAAATTTGAATCCTGAATTATACATACCCTTGAGAGCAGGAGGATTGATTTTGAGGTTGTATGGACCCGTCATAGGCGTGCCTTTTATGTCATTGGTTAGTACAGCACCATTTGAAATTCAGGAGTTGATTTTTGTATATTTCTGTTGTCTGCTTGTGAACTTGTGAGATATGATGTAAGTAAAGACTTCAAGGCACACAGCAGAGACGCTGTTTAGAACTGACTGTGAGTAAGGAGGCATGTACCTAGAGTTGTTCTGGCGAGCATGTGGGGACCTGGTTTTGCTTTGCGTGCGCTCTCTTGATTTGGAACGTGAAGAAGAATGAACACTGCTCCATGAGCTGCTTCGTTGCTGGAGGCTTGATTTGCTCTTTTTGCGGCCCGATGTACGCCTGTGTGGAGTTGGTGACGCTGACACACTGCGGTGTCGGTTCATGGCCCTACCGTGACGGCGCCTCTTAGACGAATGAGACCCTTTTGCTCTGCAAAGACATACGATAGAAAAAAAATGTCGGCCCGACCATCTTGATTACAAAATGACATACAGTGGTGCCTGAAAGTTTGTGAACCCTTTAGAATTTTCTATATTCCTGCATAAATATGACCCAAAACATCATCAAATTTTCACACAAATCCTAAAAGTAGATAAAGAGAACCCAGTTAAACAAATGAGGCAAAAATATTATACTTGGTCATTTATTTATTGAGGAAAATGATCCAATATTACATATGTGAGTGGCAAAAGTATGTGAACCTTTGCTTTCAGTATCTGGTATGACCCCCTTGTGCAGCAATAACTGCAGCTAAACATTTCCAGTAACTGTTGATCAGTCCTACACACCGGCTTGGAGGAATTTTAGCCCGGTCCTCCGTACAGAACAGCTTCAACTCTGGGATGTTGGTGGATTTCCTCACATGAACTGCTCGCTTCAGGTCCTTCCACAGCATTTCGATTGGATTAAGGTCAGGACTTTGACTTGGCCATTCCAAAACATTAACTTTATTCTTCTTTAAGCATTCTTTGGTAGAACGGCTTGTGTGCTTAGGGTCGTTGTCTTGCTGCATGACCCGCCTTCTCTTGAGATTCAGTTCATGGACAGATGTCCTGATATTTTCCTTTAGAATTCGCTGGTATAATTCAGAATTCATTGTTCCATCAATGATGGCAAGCCGCCCTGACCTAGATGCAGCGAAACAGGCCCAAACCATGATACTACCACCACCATGTTTCACAGATGGCTAATGTTAAAGGAACAGTCCACCGTACTTCCATAATGAAATATGCTCTTATCTGAATTGAGACGAGCTGCTCCGTACCTCTCTGAGCTTTGCGCGACCTCCCAGTCAGTCAGACGCAGTCAGACGCGCTGTCACTCCTGTTAGCAATGTAGCTAGGCTCAGTATGGCCAATGGTATTTTTTGGGGCTGTAGTTAGATGCGACCAAACTCTTCCACGTTTTTCCTGTTTACATAGGTTTATATGACCAGTGACATGAAACAAGTTCAGTTACACAAATTGAAACGTAGCGATTTTCTATGCTATGGAAAGTCCGCACTATAATGACAGGCGTACTAACACCTTCTGCGCGCTTCGGCAGCGCATTGATATCTGAGCTCCGTATCAATGCTCTGCCGAAGCGCGCAGAAGGTGTTAGTACGCCTGTCATTATAGTGCGGACTTTCCATAGCATAGAAAATCGCCATGTTTCAATTTGTGTAACTGAACTTCTTTCATGTCACTGGTCATATAAACCTATGTAAACAGGAAAAACGTGGAAGAGTTTGGTCGCATCTAACTACAGCCCCAAAAAATACCATTGACCATACTGAGCCTAGCTACATTGCTAACAGGAGTGACAGCGCGTCTGACTGCGTCTGACTGACTGGGAGGTCGCGCAAAGCTCGGAGGGGTACGGAGCAGCTCATCTCAATTCAGATAAGAGCATATTTCATTATGGAAGTACGGTGGACTGTTCCTTTAACATTAGCCAATGTGACAGAGGCCTTCAGTTGCTTAGAAGTTACCCTGGGGTCCTTTGTGACCTTGCCGACTATTACACGCCTTGCTCTTGGAGTGATCTTTGTTGGTCGACCACTCCTGGGGAGGGTAACAATGGTCTTGAATTTCCTCCATTTGTACACAATCTGTCTGACTGTGAATTGGTGGAGTCCAAACTCTTTAGAGACGGTCTTGTAACCTTTTCCAGCCTGATGAGCATCAACAACGCTTTTTCTGAGGTCCTCACAAATCTCCTTTGTTCGTGCCATGATACACTTCCACAAACATGTGTTGTGAAGATCAGACTTTGATAGATCCCTGTTCTTTAAATAAAACAGGGTGCCCACTCACACCTGATTGTCATCCCATTGATTGAAAACACCTGACTCTAATTTCACCTTCAAATTAACTGCTAATCTTAGAGGTTCACATACTTTTGCCACTCACAGATATGTAATATTGGATCATTTTCCTCAATAAATAAATGACCAAATATAATATTTTTGTCTCATTTGTTTAACTGGGTTCTCTTTATCTACTTTTAGGACATATTTATGCAGAAATATAGAAAATTCTAAAGGGTTCACAAACTTTCAAGCACCACTGTAGGTAAGTGTATATTATACACCAGAAGTCACATCCTGATCTATTTAGACATGGCTAGATGATGGCCAAAGCATCAATAACTAGGTCTCACTTCTTCACATGTGCACCCTTGGCTTTCGAATGGAGATCGTGTTGGGAGTCACTGCTATGGGCAGGAGAGCGGCAGCTCCGTCCTGCCCGTTTTCCTGATGACTCAGAGGACAGCTTGCCACCCCGCTGCTGCCTCTCTTCTCCCTTTCCTGCCTCCCCCATCTGGGCATGCGTCTGCTGCCGTCCAGGGCTTCTGCAGAGGGCGCTGTGGCTCTTTGCTTCCCTTACATGAGGCGACGTCTGCCTCTGCACTTCACTCGGTGAGGATGAAGCCAAAGACCGTAGCTTCTGTAGATGTATAATAACCAAAAAACAAAACAAAACAAAACAGGAAAACAAAAGAAAAAAAAACGACACAAATACACAGAAATTAGAATCTTTTTTTTCACTTGGGTGAGTGTGATGGTGTACTTGCCAAAAAAAAGGGCAAATATCTAAAAGAAAAGAGCTAGGAGTTTTCTTGATATGGCTTATAGACAGTCCTCTATGGTGCAGCGCATGCAATACTTGGCATGCAAAACCATAATGAGCTGGAAATTATAATCCCGAAAGAAAAGAAGAGGAAAGAAGGGAAAATATGTGAAAACTGTGAAACAAATCAAGATCGGGAGAACAGAGAGTGAAAAGAGAGAGCGAAAGAGACCAAAGAGCTGAGTGGAAAAGGAGGACTTTGTCCATTTTTTTTTTTTTTTAGAAATGGCTACAAACGGAAAAAAGTGGAAAATAAAAACTAGAACAAAAAAAAAAAATCAGACAACTTGACAGAACATCACAGAAATGGAAGGAACAAAATTAAAGATTCACAATTATAGAGTCACTCGAATTAGAAAACAACTGGTCTTCTATTCAATAGTAAATTTCTGCTTGTGGATTGCTTTTCCTGCAGACAATTGCTGAGATGTGAACAGCGACCCATTTCCCTTTTTTTTTCTTTTTTTTCTTTTTTTTTTTAAAATGGCTACTCTGTTTTAACTCCCTTTTGGTTAACATCCACTTACCAATAAAGTGGTATTCCCTCCTTTAGTAGGTAAGGTATGAAGAGAAGGGAAAAGTGGGGCAACATAAGTGCATCATTAGATTCACAAAATGCAAGAGAAAAAGACACAACACCCTTCCCTGGTAGTGAGCATGAGACAATACATGAAATCAAACTCAAAATGACACACTGAATGAAATAAAAGTAAATAAATAAATAAATAATCATTTAGGCCTAAAGAAATGAAATGACAATATGGGCTTGGACACTTTTCAGAACCACTTGCTTTCAAAGTAGCAAATGATTCTGACGATCCGATATACGCGTAAGCACTAAAAATAAAATTAAACTATCAAAAAGGGGAAAAAAGCAACCTGTCTATCTATCTATTTATCCATCATCTGATATTCACTTGATTTTTGTGAACATGCAAGGTTTCAATATGACATACTTTCAAAATAACCACTTCACACTTTGACATTATTATTATTATTATTATTATTATACTATTTCATCGTAACCAGCCTCTTTTATAGTTTATTTGACCTTTTTTTTTAAAATAAACATTTGTAAGGATGTGGCCTTTTTCCGCATGCCCACATTATAGGAACATGACGAATAAAACCTAACCACTTCTGACCGACCACCCTGGAGTCACAGCTTATAGCACTTTCTCTATTTCAGTATTTTTATTTGCACAAATACAACTCCATTACTAAAGCGTACACCTAAAATGCTATTTTTGACCACCGCTATTCTGCACTCACACCAATGGTCAGGAGACAAAGTGGCCTGAAGTCATTAGTTTGTAATGAAAACAGGTGAAGAACATATAATAGGAGGCAGAGAGACCTGAGCGTTAGTGATATGAGGTAGGCGGGGAGAATGAGGTGAAGTGGGCGGAGAAAAAAGGTTGAAGTGTTTTGCCAACTACAGTATGAATAGAAGGAATATTTTTCCTTTGTTGTAAGACTATCCGTGTTTTTTGTTTCCATATTGCAGCACAGTGATGGTACTTGCTGTGCTTTTATTGGCTTGATGTGTCGCCATTTGATTTGTGCACGGGTCATTCTAGAATTCGGGGTACATTTCGCGTCTCAGAGATAAACCTTTTGTTATTTTCCACAAATAAATCTTTATTGAATCAGTTTCGAACAATAATGCAAATTATGACAAACTTTCACCAAAAGCAGTGCTTGATGTACATTTTTGACCCAATTTATCCATAAAACATTAACTAAATGACTCCCAACCCCTCCCCCCACATTACTGGCTGTCTTACAGTATGTGACCTTGAAGTGATTCAGTTTAACAATCTGTTTTTTGGGGCTTATTCGACTAACTGTTATAAAATCAGTTGCACAGAAAGTCTATTTTCTGTATTATGTGAAATTTCAATTATATATATATATATATTTTATATCAGTCCCAATGGTCCTGTCAACTCTGTTAACTCTGTTATAAAATTGCATAAAATCCACAAAGACTTTTAATAATAAGCGAAACACCCACACCAAGAGATGTCACTTCCTCTGGTGGGAAACTTCAGAAAGGCAGTGAGGTATGTCATGTTTCTTCTCTCATTAATTTGAACAAAATGTTGAGGATTTTACACCAAGAGTAGATTAATTATTCGTCAAATCTGTTATTGTAATATTGGAATGAATCTCTCATTCATTTTTTAAAAACAGCAATAATACAATGAAAATCCACAAAATTCTGTTTTCATACACGCCGCATGGTAGGTGGTTTGAGGTTAGCATGTGGAGTTAAGACACAAAACAGTGGGAGGCGTCAACTCTGTTATTGTCGATTCTGTTAAAGGGCTGATGACACGAACATGACTCTATGCAATTTCTTAAATAAACTATACAACATGGCAAACATGTTAGACTTCTGTTATAATTACGTGAAAAGAAGCTGTTGTTACGCGAATATCCAACTTTTAATTGCACAGCGCAAGAAAACTGGGTCCGTGGCTCGCGGCCATGTTGTGACGTCAGCGGAAGAACACGCTGTGGTTCACTGGCTGTTCTACTCTGGTTCTACTCAATGGAAATGGCCCATGAAAATGCCGGTGAACTCTCTAGTGCTGGCTCTTCCTCTTCTGGGAGTCTAGAATTGTGTTGATCTCTTCCGAATAGAATCTATGATAGCCTACCCTCTTTACCCTTTGCCTCTCGTTGCTAGGCAGCAGTTACATGAAAGCCTCAAGCTTTCACAAGCAAATACATGACTGATATCACGCCGACTTTATGATTACATTTATGATTATCATGTAGAATCTATAGCTCTACGTACCTTTATCTTATGCCGTTTCACAACACATGTTCTGACAGGAGGACTGTCTTTGGATCCGGCATAGCTACTAGTAGACCCCCTCTGGAATACTGGCAGTGTTGCCAGATTGGGAGGTTTCCCGCCCAGTTGGGCGGTTTCAAGTGCATTTTGGTGGGTTTTGAACATATTTTGGGCTGTAAAACGTCAGCAGTATCTGGCAACACTTGAAACCGCCCAACTGGGTGGGAAACCTCCCAATCTGGCAACACTGTGTAGGCACTGCTGATGGTAGTAACACACGTTTGTGCTGAACTGAACACCCAAGAGATTCTTTTAAGCTGGGAAGGGTGTCAAAACAATCCAAATCGAAGTGTTCAGAGCACAGGACGGATGTTGGTGAGGGCTCCCACTTGTCACGAGTGCGCCTGACTTGCTTCACCCACTTCGCATGCAGCTCGGGATCTCTGGGAAACTTGAATAAACTTACCCCATCCTTGTGGGTTTTGGAGCAAAAGCCGGCAACACAACGCAAAGGCATAATAACTATATAAAAAAAAAAATATATATATATATATATATATATATATATATATATATATATATATATATATATATATATATATAATGTCTAATAAAAATACTAATAATGATAAACTGAACACCTGTCGCATCAACAACAAACTGGTAAGTTAGGAGGAAGGTTCTTTCGCTGACGTCATATAGCTCCTCCTCCTCTTTCGTCTCCTGGGTGCTGCAGCCCCGTCAAATTTGCCCAAATAGCCGTGTTTTTTATCATAACTTGTAAAATAGGTGCCTTCGTGAATTAATATATGGATCATCGGGAATTACTTTTTATGTTATAAAACATCGCCAAAGATGTCAAAAACGTGTCATCAGCACTTTAAAGGAGAACTGAAGTCATTTTTTAAACTTGCTTTATTTCTTAATTAACGTGTTATTCAATTATGTTTTCAATTTTAGTAACCATATATCGTGACTCGTATTGGCAACTAATCACGATTAAATATTATACTTATTGGCCTATTCGGTTTTTAGCCATGTTGAATTTAGTTTGTTTGGTCCACAGCAGGCATCACTTATCCGTGCGATCTTCATGAGACTTGTGCGAGACTTCGAAACGTGAAGTGTCAGCCAGGTGTCAGTGCCGCCATTTTGAAAACTGTTTTCCAAATGAAATATTGCACAAAAACGAGTTTAAATGACGATTACTGCCTACTTTTTTTGCAAACTTTCCTGATTGCTATCAAAACAAACAAAACTTCCGGCTTGATTGCGTCAGCATTCGAAAGAGGGCACACGCGTCTTTTGACAACGTTGGCAGATGTTGGTCACTTTGATTTCTGCTATACGTTTTACTTCCGTCCTACGATGTCTCGCACAGGTTTCAACGAATCTCGTTTACAGCCATTGCTTTGACTTATGGACTGATATATTACAGAGCATATTTCAAACACTCATAACTTGCTATAGACCCTTTTCAGTCACGTGACGTTCGTAAACGCGACCGCCATTTTGGACATGTAGTGGACTTCGGCTCAAATCAGTTTGAATGCGAGGAAGGCGACAAACGAAAAACATAAAAGAAAAAGAAGCGAGATGCAGAAAACACCTTCACTATCCAGCGACGTAGGGCATTTACAGGGCGAGCAGAGGGAGAGGTATTTGCAAAAATTGAGGTTAGCAGGCTTAGAGAACGACGTTTACCTGCTTCCACCAGGATTGTTCACTGACGTACGGAAGTACACGAAGCCCTCGTCTTTACCTGACTTCGGCCCACATGATCTGTATACCTATGTCGTTAAAAACCCATCGCCATACACATACTGTACACGCCAACGTCCGAGGTTCCGGAGCGCGCTCCAGCTTGCTCCAGGAGTGCTCCGGCCGAGGTTCCGGAGCGCGCTGCTTAATTTGAGGGGGAGCAAGCCGGAGCGCGCTGCTTAATTTGAGGGGGAGCAAGCCGGAGCGCGCTCCGGAACCTCGGCTGGAGCACTCCGGGAGCAAGCCGGAGCGCGCTGCTTAATTTGAGGGGGAGCAAGCCGGAGCACGCTGCTTAATTTGAGGGGGAGCAAGCCGGAGCGTGCTCCGGAACCTCGGACGTTGGCTCCAGCAGCTATTTACACTGGATCCAGTGTAAATAGCTGCCGGATCATAATTACAGTAAACTAGTAAATACAGTAAAGGAAAAACTTGAGACTGAAAGGTTTTAACAGTCATCCAAATGACTGAACGTAAACATTGCTACAGTAACATACTAGCTACTATGTTGTTGACATTAGCTAGTCAACAATAGCTACTACAGAAGAACAAAGAGGTTACAATGGGTTATTTTAGCCTATTTGGTTACACACTCGCCGCCACAGAATGTTAACAGCAATGTAATGCCTTTTCTGGCTAATTTTATTCGTCTTACCTCCAACAAAGTGGTCACTACACAAGCGTTGGTATGCCGAGGGCTGCCAATCTTTCCTGTTAATGGCCGCTATCCATCTTCTCCGTCGGGATCCGATAAAATGATAAACCTTGCCTTGTTTGTTGATGGTTACTACATCCAGGTGCACAACAATATAGTGGCATGATGGAAGTCTTGCTGAAAGTAAAAACTTTCTTTGCTGCCGTTCCTCAATGTTGGCTGTGGTAAACTACTGGTAGTACATGTCCAAAATGGCGGCCGCGTTTGTCGTGACGTCACGTGAAAAAGGTCCATAGCAGTGACAAAATAGCGATCAAAAATGCATTCCGATATTTAATAAAATGAGATAAATAGAATTTTTATAATAAAAAATTTGCCTTCAGTTCTCCTTTAAGGGCTCACCCAGTTTAATGATAACAGAGTTGACGAGGACAACATTTTTTTTGGTTTTCTTTCAACACTTGAAATGTACCCGCAATTATAGAATGGGCCACATAAACGCTTCAAGTCCGTAAAACACTGTAGGTGTTAGAAATTATGAAGAGCACAATGTTTTTAGACAGTGATGACAGTGATCCTACTCGGATGCATGTTATACACAAGGTCTATCCCGACAGAATTTTTATTTTTAGCTGGAAGGCATTTCTTTGTGGTCACATGCATGGCTAGCTTGTGTGAATGTCGCACCAGAAAAGATAGAAATGTCCTCCAGCAACCAAAGCTGAACGAGGTGATGTGGTGTGCCGGTGTGAGCGCAGCAGGACTCATTATTTGGTGGTATTTAGGCACTAAGTGGGAATGAATGATGTGCAAAAAATTCAACTGTGCATCCATTGTTTAACTACAAACCCCACATTTTCAGGATGTTACAATATATAAAGCTTTGAAGGCTAATTAACAGAATAATCAACACTCACACACAACTATAATCAACTTCTGTCTTTTGAATCAAAGGTTTTGTAGCTTGAAAAATAAAACGAAATGAAATTAAAAAAAAAGGAACATAAATGTCTCAAACAATAATAAGACGAATGTACCATATCACCAAGAGACAAAAGGGATGCGGCACAGACATGAATGCATTCTAGTCAAACGAAAGAAGAACAAAGAGACGAGAAATGGACTTGAGGGGAGGGCAGTGTACTGACGACTTCAGCAATAGAGCAAAGCTAAAATTTTCATGTTGGAAAACAAGGTTGAAAATACTGTATAAATAATAGAGAACATATTACTAAGAAAGAAAAACAAAAAAAGGAGAAAAAAAACAATGAAAAGTAATCCGCCAAAGTGTTTTTTTTTTCATCATAGATAAAAATGAGAAGAAAGAGAGAGAAACAGTCAAGCTAGGGTGCTTGTCACATTCTCATCTGCATAGAGACCACGTGCGTAGGCAGAGCATTACCTACCTTCCATTTCAATCAGAGACACGTATGCAATATTGACAGAACGAGAAAGGAAGAAAAAAGGAGGAGGGGGGAAGGAGAAAGGAAAATTCTCCGCAGCGAAATGGGAAAAAGACAATGAGTTCTTTTTAGTATCCCAGCTAATTACTTGGTCCACAAACTTAAAAAGGAGACCAACCCAACCAAAATGTCAGCCAAAATCAAATTTGACAAATAACTGAGAATGAAATTTAACCAACTCCCCCCACCCACTCCCCTCAAAAAAGAAAGAAAGGAAAAAAAAACAGAAATCTACATGTCTTATTCGCTTGGACACATGTACAGCCATGTTCAGGTTAAGAAGATCAGGGCATCTAAATTACAGTCAAAATAAGAGACAAAAAATTAAATCCATCGTACAAATTGATCCTGCGAGAAGAATGGAATGAAGAAGGGAATGAACATGCACACTGTAGTCGATGGGGCAGAAAGCATGTCAGGATGACAGAGAAGAGTGCCACACACCACGGATGGACAGGAAGAGGTGGAGGGGTGTTGAGTGCTAGGATGGAGAACTATAGTCAGCACACAGAAAAGGGACCCCAGTCACATTTTCGGGATTTGTTTTAAAGACAGGGAAAATGCTGAGGTAGAACTCTCTTTGTTCTCGCAAAGCCTTATTTGTAATATTTGTAGTGAACATTTAGGATGTAAAAACCATGTGTGTGAGCATGTGCGTGTGTGTGTGTGTGTGTGTGATTGTCAATGGCTTGGGTCCCTTTAGTGAAACGCCTTCACTAAAACGCTGTCCTATTTAGTTCCGAGTTTTCCAGTTACGCCTAGACAGACTAAGATTTAGAAAACATCAGAAAGAAAATCCCAGTACATTTCCAAAGTCACTGAAATGTAAATTCAAATAGTACAGCAGGAAATTCAGTATTAATGATGGGTAATGAGTCTGCAAACAATGATTTTTAGCTTGTAAAATGAAACCTCTCATGAGTGAAGTGTCAAATTTGCTGCTAATTAAGGAAATCTCCAGAGTTTTCCAACCTAATAGCCATTTACTGCATCTGTACTGTACATGTAATACCAGAGATGAATTTTGACAAGATTCCTCGTACTGTAGAAAGAACATCATCCTAGATCCTGCTTAAAGGAGAACTGAAGGCATATTTTTTATCATCAAAATTCTATTTATCTCATTTTATTAAATATCGGAATGCATTTTTGATGGCTATTTTGTCGCTGCTATAGCAAGTTATGAATTGTTTGAAATATGCTCTGTAATATATCAGTCCATATGTCAAAGCAATGGCCGTAAACGAGATTCGTTGAGACCTGTGCGAGACATCGTAGGACGGAAGTAAAACGTACAGCGGAAATCAAAGTGACCGACATCTGCCAACGTTGTCAAAAGACGCGCGCGCCCTCTTTCGAATGCTGATGTAATCAAGCCAGACGTTTTGTTTGTTTTGATAGCAATCAGGAAAGTTTGAAAAAAAAGTAGGCAGTAATCGTCATTTAAACTCGTTTTTGTGCAATATTTTGTTTGGAAAACAGTTTTCAAAATGGCAGCACTGACACCTGGCTGACACGTCACGTTTCGAAGTCTCACACAAGTCTCGTCAAGATTGCACGGATAAGCGACGCCTGCCGTGGACCAAACGAACTAAATTCAACATGGCTAAAAACCGAATAGGCCGATAAGTATATTTAATTGCAATCAGTTGCCAATACGAGTCATGATATAAGGTTACTAAAACTGAAAACGTAACAGAATAACACGTTAATTAAGAAATAAAGCAAGTTTAAAAATTATTTCAGTTCTCCTTTAAAGATCACATATATAGGAATTCTAATGGAGGTACTTCTGACAATAAATTCTTCAGTGAAATCTCATCTCATCTCATTATCTCTAGCCGCTTTATCCTGTTCTACAGGGTCGCAGGCAAGCTGGAGCCTATCCCAGCTGACTACGGGCGAAAGGCAGGGTACACCCTGGACAAGTCGCCAGGTCATCACAGGGCTGACACATAGACACAGACAACCATTCACACTCACATTCACACCTACGGTCAATTTAGAGTCGCCAGTTAACCTAACCTGCATGTCTTTGGACTGTGGGGGAAAACGGAGCACCCGGAGGAAACCCACGTGGACACGGGGAGAACATGCAAACTCCGCACAGAAAGGCCCTCGCCGGCCACGGGGCTCGAACCCGGACCTTCTTGCTGTGAGGCGACAGCGCTAACCACCACACCACCGTACCACCCTAAATTCTTCAGTGAAATATATTTTTCAAATTCTGTAGAACTCACCCTTTCACCCACGCACAACATGTGCAAAACGTATTTAAAAGAATATGGTAAAACAGCGACCTAGGGTGTGTTTCCCAAAATCATCGTAGCACAAAGATCATTGTTAAATGGTCGAGTAAGCATCACAATGAACACGCGCTCTCCTAATTAAGATGCTCTTAGTGTTAAGAGGCTTTTGGGAAACCCACCCCTGGTTTTTGATGGCTTTTGCAACCGTATGATGTAAGTATACCACCACAGGGAACCCAACCATAAGCGCACGGCAACGTATCTCATAAACACTTCACCACCGGACAACGAAATTTGTATCTTTATTTCCATAAGAGAGATGGGTTGTTATCCAGCACTTATTTTTAATTTGCTTAAAAAAAAGTGGGATTGTTTACTTTAAGTATTAAGATCATTCATTCATTCATTTATTTTAGATTTATTTATTTATTAAGATTATTAACAAATTTTACGGGAAATATCCACAACCGTTTCATATAAAACGAGTTAAAACAGTTTTATTAGTCAACTAGCTTGTTGGACAGTTGACAGTTGGAACCAGACAACTGTTTGATGTCTCAAGTCTGAAATATCAAGACTGCAGCTCGAACCCTCGGAGCTCATACATTGAATTCAGTCCAGGAGGATGTTTTCCAATAGTTTTTTTCAAAGAAGTGTTTTTCTTTTAGTTTTTTTTTTAATCCTACTGTTTTTCCATAGTGGGCAATATATAGTATCTTTACATTGTACGCTGTTTTACCTGAACGATTTCTTACTCTGCACACTTGTCTAAACATAATTACTGTGTAGTGTAGTTCAATAGCAGTTATAAGCATCTTTCCTGAGTTTTAGATAATCTAAAACTAGCACAAATCGATAATGATTAGTTCTTACGTCCGATAATATTCGATCGTAACTATATAGTAATGCTGTAAAGTAAAAACGCTGGTTCACTGCAGTCCACCAGGCGCCCAGCAGAGTCACACAATAATAAAGTCGTGGTGTTGTTTCTAGTCCGTGGTACGCAGTGTCAAAGAAAGGAATAAATATGGATTTGTAACTGCGATGCGTATCTCATTACTGATATCACTGTCACAAGACAATGCAGCAATTTACTGACATGAAATACACGACACTACACAATTCGATGGTTCATGTGCTATAATATTTTTATTCTATTCAGGTTGATTTTGTGCCCTTGTAAATATTTTGCTCATACACTCATCAGGAGCACCGCTTTTAGACAGTGACTAAGTATCTATATTATACAAAGAAAGTTACGAACACACTTGTGCAGCCTTGCTGTTACCTCATATTGTACTAGTTTTAATAGTACGGTATTGTAATCAGTGCAGTTTGTTTGTGTGTCTGTCTGTTAACAATCTAGCGTCTAGACGGTTGCACCGATTGACTTCAAATTTTCAGGGTAGGTGGGCAATGCTCCGTAGATTACCTGATTAAATTTTGGGAGTAATCGGGTCAAGGTGAAGCTCAAGATCACTGGAAAGGTCAACCTTTTGGTCAAAATAACATATTTTCCATTACAACTCAAAAATGGTTGCCGATAGACAGATGTTTACTATTTTGAGCATATAGGAACTCCCATATGGCCTTTCATTTGGCACCATGATCTTTGACCTTGAAAGGTCAAACTCAAGGTCACAGATTTTCAGAGGGCTGTAACTTGAAAACGGTTGACGGTAGATAGATATTTACCATTATCAACTTACAGGAAGTGCCATATGGGCATTCCATAATCTTTGACCTGGAGTGACCTTGAAAGGTCAAACTGAAGGTTATGAGTTTTCAAAGGGCTATAACTTTAAAATGGTTCATGACAGCCAGATGGTTACCATTATCAACATGTAAGAAGTCCCATATGGGCTTTCAGTTGCTGCCATGACCTTTGACCTTGAATGACTTTGAAATGTCAAACTCAAGGTCATGGATTTTCATAAGACTATGACCTGACAGCTGATGATTGAGAAATATTACCATTATCACCATATAGGTATAAAATAAGTGCTGCCGGGTGAGGTTTGTTTTGCCTGGCAACACTTGTCGTTGTTGTTGTTTCTGCTAGGGATTTACTACTTAAAATATTTGAGATAAATGATTTAACTGTCTAGAACCAATCGCCTAAAAAGACAGCAAAACAAGCATATCCTCCATTTCAGGAGTGCAGAAGGGTGTAACCAGTTGTAAAGTCACTGATTTACACTAATGTGCAGTAAACAGTAATGAAACCAACAGTTCCTTTATGATGTAATGCTTTTGCAAATCATCTAATGTCCAACATTTTCACTGTTGATGCCAGTTGAAGTGTTTGAACATGTCCTGGCTGTCAACAATATTGCTGAAAGTCTAAGTTCGGAGTGGCATCCAAACATGGCCGCTCCAGACGACATCTCCCAAATGCCACAGCACCCTGTCTCTCCTGTCGGTGCACCTGTCCCCCATCATCTACCTAATCACCACTCTACTCAAGCCCTGCACACACTCACTTCAGTGCGAAGTATTGTTCTGTGTCCCTGTGCCTGATCATACCGAGCCTTATCATTATTGTGCCTGACTTCTAGTGTTTTGACTTTGCTTATGTTTTCCCCCAACCTTGACTTCTCGCCTGCTCTTTGATATTCCGTCTGCACATCGACCGACCCTTGCCCGACCCTGACTACATATTCAGCCTTCCGATTTGGATCTGGTTTCCAGTTTGTGACGCACCCGCTCTCCCCTGCGCCTGCATCTTTAAGTGCCTACACCCTGACACTGGCCAGTGCAGAAGAGCAAAAACCAGCACATTTAATCACTTTCTAATTATCCTTTCCCATTATGTGTAAATTATTGGATTTGGAATTTCATTGTAGGCCTCTTTAATCTTCTGAAGTCAAAATTTTCATCCTTTTTTTTCCTCTTTTGGCCAAAATCGAATGCCATATCTGGCCATTTTTGTGTGAAATTTTTTGGTACATTCCAAACTAGAAGGGCACTCGGTAGGGCACATACCTCCACCAAGCCATATATTAGGATTTGCATCAAAAGCTAATCGATTGTTCCTTGGCCCATGGCTCACCTTCCTTCAAAATTTCATCAAAATCCGTTCACTACTTTTTCAGTTACGTTGGGAACAGAAACAAATAAACGGAGGCAAAAACATAACCTCCTCCAACAAAGTTCGCGGAGGTAACAAATGCTGTTAACTGATGTTAAATATATTCTTGTCTAATGTTAGCAAAATTCAATACTGATAGATTTTATTTCATGTTAATGAACTGAACACATTCTCTATTTACCATGATAGAAGGCAAGGATGTACCATGAGTGCTGAAGAACCTGAGAGCTTTTCAGTTTGGGGAAGGGGGCGGGGCTTCCAGTTCAATAGTTAATACTGGACAGTTCAAATCGCCTGTAGAAATCATTCCTGATTCATGTGTTGATTGACTCATCTCCAGTTTTATTTCGGAAAAAAGCTTTCAATTTATTTTATTTGGAGTGATATTAGGGTATTAGGGATAAATTGCAGTGCTCCTATGCAACATAGATAAAGTTAATCATAGTAAATGTCACTGGATATCGTAACAATGTAATATTGTGTAAAGATTATTATTTAACAATTATTCCACAAAATCGAGTCATACATGAGCTGATAGCCGATGAGGCACATAGCGCTGAGTCGGCTATAAGCCATGTACAATGAGATTGAGTGGAATAACTGTTTTATTCTATCCACATTCAGTGGATTTTGAGAAAGAGAGCATTTTTATTTTTATTCTTTGCAAGTTCGATAAATAAAACCTTTATACAAATCATCCGACAAAATAATTTCCGCTTAGAATGTTAACAAACCGGCGAAATGACAGGAGCAATTTGTGAAAAATGTTATAATAATAATTCTTGAAAAATTAAAAAAGATATATATGTTATTTACCAGCTGGGAGGTCCATATCGTGAAATACCGTGACCGAGGTCTTGAAAGTACTGAGCGAGGCCGTCTGGGCCGAGGTCAGTATTCAAGG
This sequence comes from Neoarius graeffei, assembly GCF_027579695.1. NCBI lineage: Eukaryota > Metazoa > Chordata > Actinopteri > Siluriformes > Ariidae > Neoarius > Neoarius graeffei. The sequence goes on along the minus strand of NC_083596.1, from coordinate 16,295,283 downwards.
CCGAGGTCACGGTATTTCACCATACAGACCGACCTTAAGCTGGTAAATAATATATATATTTTTTTTCTTTACTAAATTCTAACAGAAAACGAGAGCACCCGAAAGGGAAAACCGAGCCGAGGCGAGCCGCCATTTTGAATCCTCATTCACGGCTGTAATGCAAATTGCTTCCTCCTCAGTATACAAGTGCACTTCCATGGCAGGAAAAAAACTACACTTTGCCACGTCCCCTATTTATACAAAATTGAGTCATTCAGGATTCAGCCATGTTTTTGCTTGGCGTTAGCAATAGTTACAGGTTTTTAAATTTCTCCTGAAATGTTTTCTTTTATTTCTTCTTCCTCAGGGTAGTAAAAGTCGCTTTCGCTGTGAACACTGTATTGCTATCCATGCTGTAAAATTAATGCTATTCTCCTGAGAAATGCTGGCAAAAATGTATAAGATTTTTGATAATCTTATAAATAAATCTTATTAAAAAAGATAAATGTTGACAAAAAATGCTACTATGTTTGTTGTTGTGAACGAGCGAATCGCCAGAGGTCCATAACCAGGGTCCGTAACTGGGGTCCGTATCGTAGGATACAGACCCGCTTGCCAGCCAATCAGAGCGCAGGATTTGATGGAAACCGGACCGCGAAAAAAATAAACATTCTTACTATCAAACACTTTTACTCCATATTTTGTTGCTTTTGTGTATTTTTGGGGGGGTTTGTTTTCGAATAGAGTTTTATTTTGTCCTCGGTTGTTTAAGTAACACTCTCCATCATTTTTTTTTCTACTCACGGTATATATTCTAGCTCATATCCTAGCTCATATCCAGTGAATGTGGATAGAATAAGCATTGTTATATCACATAAGCCTAGTTAAAAGTTTCTTCCGCATCCTAATTCCTTTATTCTTAAAGTGTAAAGATTGTAGTTTTGTGTGATACACTTGTAGGTTTTAAATTCAACATTCTTCTATTAAAAATGAATTTATAGTAAACAACTTTTCTGTTCTTTTCTCAGTACAGGGAAATGTGTCAAATTTCTATTCCATATTAATGAGCCATACATTACAGATGCAGCAGATCAAGTTATGGTTGAAAAACGCTGGAATATTCCTTTAACAATGACATCACTCTCAACCAATCGACTGGACGCCACATGGTACGATGTCCAGCCGGTTGGCTAAAAGTTTATAAAGGGTAGAGTAGATAATCACAAGCTTGCGACACTTCCTTTTAATATATCTAGACATATTTTTTTTATCATAAGCAGAGAAGAAACAGTTTAACAGAGGTGACGCTGTCACCCAGAAGGTAACATGCAGGTCAGAGTGATAGTCCACAAGAAGCAAGTAAAAGAAGCTCATTTTGAAACACCAGCTCTCAGGTTTGTGATCAGTCTGGAGGAAAAGGGGTCTATTGTGTTACTCAGAACATGAGCGTTCAAACTGTGTTGACAAGAAGAAACTAATACACATACCCTGTTAACCTACTTGGTCCCGTTCCAAAGCATATGAGTGCTTTTTACACAAACAAGACAGAAAAGTTTGGGCATTTATTTTTTTTGCGGGAAGATACCACCTCAATTAAATAGAAATGAAAAGAGGAATGAAGCAAGCAAGTGAAAAAAGAGAAAGAGACAGCACATAAGACCTTCTCAAAAGAATGCATGCAGAGGAAATCCGACTAGTAATTTAGGTATCATTAAAATTGACAGGAATGTTTTTGGTGGTTAAACTGAAGAAGTTTAGATACACTGACCATTTTCACACTTGCACCCATAAGATACTTGCTTGCTTTTGATTTCATGTTGAAAGAACAATGAAATAAGTAAAATCAATGCTAAGCTGATGTAAAAACATTAACCGAAAACCTGAGTGGGTTAAAACAACTATAGAAATAATCATTAAAGGTCATCCAAATCAGGTTTAGGAATCACAATCTATGGCCTGGCTGGCAGCGATTAAACTTTGTCTTTGAAAGGCATTGAATTTATCATTGCTAAGCCACTTGACTGCGTCTGAAATGGTCATGTAGTAGATTTAATCTATTGTACAACATGGCATGTTGGGGTAAATTTGATAGAGCTCAATACCTTGTGTCACATACTCCAGTTTTTGTGCCATGCCTGCTTTTGGGTGTCAAGTTTTTCCAATATCTTTGAAAAACAGTGCAACACAAATAGAAATTTGAGTTCTCTGGGCTAAATTGTACAATATCACACAATAATCCATGCACTGTATAATACTGTAATAGGTATTGCATTTACAACTCCAATTCCAAAAACGTTGGGACACTGTGTAAAACATAAATAAAAACACAACCTGCAGATTTGCAAATCATGGAAACTCGATATTTCATAGAAAATAGTACAAAGACAACATATCAAATGTTGAAACTGAGAAATTTTATTGTTGTTGGGCTTTTTTTTAAACATATTCTCAGTTTGAATTTAATGTCAGCAAGACATTTCAGAAAAGTTGGGACAGGGGCAACAAAAGACTAAAAAAGTTGTGACTAAAAAAAAAAACATAAAAAGAGCATCCCAGAGAGGCGGAGTCTCTCAGAAGTAAAGATGAGGAGGGGTTCACCGCTCTGTGAAAGACTCCGTGGGCAAACAGTGCAACAATTTACGAATAATGTTCCTCAAAGTAAAACTGCAAATAATTTGGGGATCACATTATGTATGGTACAGAATATCATTAAAAGATTCAGAGAATCTGGAGAAATCTCTGTATGCAAGAGACAAGGCTGAAAACTGACACTGGATGCCTGTGATCTTCAGGTCCTCAGGAGACACTGCATTAAAAGCAGACACGTGTCTGTAGTGGAAATCACTGTATGGGCTCAGAAACACTTCAGAAAACCATCGTCTGTGAAAACAGTTCATTACTGCATCCACAAATGCAGGTTAAAACCACATATAAGCAATATCCAGAAACACCACCACCTTCTCTGGGCCTGAGCTCTTTTACAATGGACTGAGGCGAAGTGGAAAATGCTCCCGAGGTCTGACGAATCAAAAGTAGAAATTCTTTTTAGAAATTATGTACTCCAGGTTAAAGAGGAGAGGGACCGTCCGGCTTGTTATCCATACACAGTTCAAAAGCCAGTATGTGTGATGGTATGAGGGTGCATTAGTGCACATGACATGGGTAGCTTGTACATCTGGGAAGGCATCATTTCAGAGCAATATGCTGCCATCCAGACAAAATCTTTTTCAGGGAAGGCCTTCCTTCTTTCAGCAGGACAATGCCAAACTGCTTTCTGCATGGTTCTGTAGTAAAAGAGTCCAGGTGCTAAACTGGCCTGCCTGCAGTCCAGACCTGTCTCCCATTTAAAACATTTGGCACATTATGAAGCGCAAAATACGACAAAGGAGACCTGGAACTGTTGAGCAACTGAAACTGTATATCAAACAAGAATGGGACAACTTCTCTTTCAAAACTACAGCAATTGGTCTCCTCAGTTCCCACACATTTACAGAGTGTTGTTAAAAGTAGAGTTGATGCAACACAGTGGTAAACATGGCCCTGTCCCAACTTTTTTGAAATGTGTTGCTGATATCCAATTCAAAATGAGCATATATTTTTCAAAAAAATAAAATAAAATTTCTCAGTTTCAACATTTGATATGTTGTCTTTGTTCTATTTTCAATTAAATATAGGGTTTCCATGATTTGCAAATTATCGCATTCTGTTTTTATTTACAGTTTACACAGCGTCCCAACTTTTTTGGAATTGGGGTTATAGGCTGAGGAATGGTAAAATCATTCCTAACTTTCAGTAGTTGAGTTTCATGACTTGATCCATATTCCTTGGAAAAACCTAAACACTAAGCGAGTCAATTGTGATCATGTTCGTCTTTGGTTTATTTGCAGCCTGTAATGCTTGACTATTAAAAAACAAATCAAGTTTGTTATCAACAGAAACTGATTAACTACTATTCGAGAAAACCTTACCCAACCAGCACAACATCCACCTGGGAATGCAAATAATTACAAAACGGAGCCAAAGAGGTGAAAACGAGATACAAAAATAAACAACTAACCAAAAATGAAAAGAAAAAAAACTGAGAGTGAGAACGAACAGTCAGGTCAGTAATGAGGCAGTGAGAGACAGAACAAGAGAAACCATTTTGGGTGAGGGAAATCGAGTGAATGGTGCAGGCGGAGGGTACAGAGGCAAAATAGAGGAGACTACATACATCGCTGCTTTTCTCGCCCTCTAGCTGGCTGAGTCCGGAGTGTTTGCCATTGCGAACTCGCTCGCTGTGGTGGCCGTTCTCCAGACTGGGAGACGGAGATGTACTGTTACCAGACCTCTTCTGTCTCTCTGTCCTGTACTTCAGGTTGGACCTGTGCAAATAGTATGATATCCTGTCATTAACTGGATATATACTGGGGTAAATACCCCAAAAGCAGTAGGATAATAATCTCTGTCAACATTTTGACCCGAGTGAAATTAGTCCTGAAGGTCACATGACCTCCATGGTGTAATCAAGAGGATTCTCATTCTCATCTCATCTCATTATCTCTAGCCGCTTTATCCTGTTCTACAGGGTCGCAGGCAAGCTGGAGCCTATCCCAGCTGACTACGGGCGAGAGGCGGGGTACACCCTGGACAAGTTGCCAGGTCATCGCAGGGCTGACACATAGACACAGACAACCATTCACACTCACATTCACACCTACGGTCAATTTAGAGTCACCAGTTAACCCAACCTGCATGTCTTTGGACTGTGGGGGAAACCGGAGCACCCGGAGGAAACCCACGTGGACACAGGGAGAACATGCAAACTCCACACAGAAAGGCCCTCGCCGGCCACGGGGCTCGAACCCGGACCTTCTTGCTGTGAGGCGATAGCGCTAACCACTACACCACCGTGCCGCCCTCAAGAGGATTCCTAAACATTTATTTATTCCTCTTATACGACAGAAATTTGCCAAGGATAACAAATGTTTTATTTATTAAACGATAGATTTATAATTGCCTTTAATGTTGTGGAACATCCATTAATCAATTTACAGTTGTGGCCGAAAGTTTACATACACCAAGGCTAAAGATATTCCATCTCCGTTTTGAACAACACCACACATTTAAATAATATTGGCTACTGTTGAGTGGTATATCAGATATATTCCATTCAGCTAGCATGATATTGAACTCATCTTTGACTTGTTCAATATCATGCTAGCTGAATGGAATATATTGGATATACCACGAAAAAAACTAGCCAATAATCTTCTTCTTCTTCTTATTATTATTATTATTATTATTATACATACACATTCCTTTCGCATGTTTAACGCGTCTTTCTCTTTCAAAATTCTCTCAAAATCTTCCGTATTTAATGAAGCAAACTTGGAGGCCATGTTTGTTTATGAATTGTCACAGTCGCTAGCGTAGAAGTTTTACGTCTCCGACATGTGACGTCATGTTGTCTTGACAACCATGCAATATCGTAAACCATATTCAACGCTCATTCTCCACTGGGTAGAGTGATGTAATACACTTAGGATAAGCGATATGCTAACAATATTGCATGTTGTCAAACCAAATGAATGAAACCTGCTAGAAGGGAATAGAATACGTGTTTTTATTCCATTGAAAAAGTGTCCTGTATGTATAATAATTTTCTTTGTTAAATTTATAAAATGTGTATATGTGTAATGTGTATATTTGGTGGAATTTCAATAAAGTACATCCATCTATCTGCATCATTATCCACTGGTTATGTCATGTAGACAGTCCACCATACAGGTCCCTGTGAATGATTTGCTGCTATAGAAACAATAACGTATGAGAATAAGGGCATTAATATAAACCTCACCATGCAAATTCAGCACCATATCAGATATGGTTGATACGGGCAGCACGGTAGTGTAGTGGTTAGCACTGTCGCCTCACAGCAAGAGGGTTCTGGGTTTGAAAATCATGGCTGACAGGGGCCTTTCTGTGTGGAGTCTGCATGGGTTTCCCTCAAAGTTAAAAGATACAGATTAGATAAAATACCCAGCCACTGGGGTGGTACAAGCCAGTGCATACTTAGTGCTGGTCTCAAGTGTGGATAGATTGGGGAGGGTTGTGTCAGGAAGGGCATCTGGTATAAAAAACCTATGCAGAACAGATCTGCTGTAGTGACCCCTACCGGGAGCAGCTGTAAGAAGAAGTCAGAGCTCCTGGTATAAACTTTCTGACCAATCCGATTTGAGGTTTTTAACGAGTAATGTGCTACCTACTAGTTAGGGAGATTACAGTTTTTATTTGTGTTTTGAGATATTTCAAGTTTATTCGGGAAGCCATGACCTAATGGTTAGAGAAACAGGTTTGGGACCAAAAGGTCTCATCTCATCTCATCTCATCTCATTATCTCTAGCCGCTTTATCCTGTTCTACAGGGTCGCAGGCAAGCTGGAGCCTATCCCAGCTGACTACGGGCGAAAGGCGGGGTACACCCTGGACAAGTCGCCAGGTCATCACAGGGCTGACACATAGACACAGACAACCATTCACACTCACATTCACACCTACGGTCAATTTAGAGTCACCAGTTAACCTAACCTGCATGTCTTTGGACTGTGAGGGAAACCGGAGCACCCGGAGGAAACCCACGCGGACACGGGGAGAACATGCAAACTCCACACAGAAAGGCCCTCGCCGGCCACGGGGCTCGAACCCGGACCTTCTTGGTGTGAGGCGACAGCGCTAACCACTACACCACCGTGCCGCCCCGGACCAAAAGGTCATCGGTTCAATTCCCTGGACCAGTAGGAATGGCTGAAGTGCCCTTGAGCAAGGCACCTAACCTCCAACTGCTCCCCAGGCTGCTCTGGGTATGTTGTATGTCGCTTTGGATAACAGCATCTGCTAAATGCCTGTAATGTAATGTAATGTATTCATAACATAGTGAAGGATAAATATTTCCCTGCTCAGGACCTGTGCTTTGAAGGTGAGACTGGAAGCAGGTGGACGATGTCAAGAGATGTGTGTGGAGTGGTCAAATGTGTGTGTGTGTGTGTGTGTGTGTGTGTGTGTGTGTGTGTGTGTGTGTGTGTGTGTGTGTGCTTGGCATCACCTGCTGGGGGATCTGGAGATGGTGGCTGTGGATGAGACAGAGGCACTGCGCGAGCTACAGCAGCTTCCTCTGCGCTGGGGCCTCCTGCTGGTACACTCTGCTGGAGATCTGTAACACACACACACACAGCAAACATACAACCAAACCAAAAGTGTGCACAAGCATGAACACAAACACACATGCACACAAGTATAAAAATGCCCAAAGATTCACACAAATGTGCAAACAAACTCACACTTACACAATCTAATGACCAAAACTGACAGTGCACTCTCTGAACCCAAATACATGTCTTTGGTGTCTGCTTGGTCAATTTTAATTTTCATCTCCTTAGTCACCTTTAATTTTCTCTTCTATTGATTGAAATCATTTCAGAAACAAAAAAACACCAACAAGATCAGCAGGCTGTCTGTCTTACCTACAAAAACTTGTTCTAAACATTTAATTCAGGGAGAAGACAGAAGAAAATCCCAGACTCACTTCTTTCTCAGTTTGCTCTTGTCTTTGTGTTTGTTCTTTGGAGTGCCTGATCTGAAAACAAAAGTGGAAATTGATATGCAGCTTGAATTTTATTTATTTATTTTTAAATCAGTGAGAGATGTCTGGACAGATGAGAGTATGCACGTATGTACCTATGTCTCCTCTTCCTCCTGGAACCAGATGTGGACCTATGAGAGACAAAGATGTCGAAGACTTTTGTTTAAGTTGACGCACAGAGCTCATCTCATTATCTGTAGCCACTTTATCCTGTTCTACAGGGTCGCAGGCAAGCCGGAGCCTATCCCAGCTGACTACGGGCGAAAGGCGGGGTACACCCTGGACAAATCGCCAGGTCATCACAGGGCTGACACATAGACACAGACAACCATTCGCACTCACATTCACACCTACGGTCAATTTAGAGTCACCAGTTAACCTAACCTGCATGTCTTTGGACTGTGGGGGAAACCGGAGCACCCGGAGGAAACCCACGCGGACACGGGGAGAACATGCAAACTCCGCACAGAAAGGCCCTCGTCGGCCACGGGGCTCGAACCCAGACCTTCTTGCTGTGAGGAGACAGCACTAACCACTACATCACCGTGCCGCCCCCTGACACACAGATATAAATAAGAAATTAAGAGTCAGCTATGATTTATTTATCTTTAAAATATGCCTTTGAACTAATGAGTCAATGGATCTACTCAAAAACATTATATTATATAACATTAGTACCAGAAATATTAATGATTATACATGTCTTTACAGCCAGATTATTATTCACTGCCTTCTTTCATATCAGTTCTGGTGTTATTAAACTTTTTAATAGCTTCTCCTCCCACAAACTGCTTTAAAAAATTTCTAAATGGAGATTCTTTTCCTGGTTTGACACAGAAATCATAGGGGGTGCAAACCTTTGCACTCAGTTGTATGTCTATACCCCTGATTCTCTCCTTCCATTATTTATGCATGATAATAAGCATTCAGATTCAGAGCCGTGTGTGTGTGTGTGTGTGTGTGTGTGTGTGTGTGTGTGTGTGTGTGTGTGTGTGTGAAGCCGTAATGGCAGATCCAAAGCCAAAAGCCCAGGCAGGTCACTCTGTCAGTGTGTTTATGAGGCAGAAGAAAATAAAGGAGAAACCTAGATAAAGCTGTCAAAGTGACGCACAGCGTGAGAAAGAATTGCTGAAATGCTCCTGCTGTGTGCTGTTTCGGGGGAGAGAGAGAGAGAGAGAGACAGACAGACAGACAGACAGACAGACAGACAGAGAGAGAGACAGATAGACAGACAAGACAAATAGAGCGAGAAAGAGAGACACACAGAGAGAGAGAGAGACACACAGAGAGGGAGAGAGACAGATATACATACAGTCAGACAGACAGAGAGAGCAACAGACAGAAAGCGAGAAAGACAGAGAGACAGACAGAGAGTGAGAAGAGAGAGACAGACAGAGAGAGACAGATAGACAGACAAGACAGACAGAGCGAGAAAGAGAAAGACAGACAGATAGGGACACAGAGAGACAGATATACAGACAGACATACAGAAAGAGCAACAGACAGACAGAAAGCGAGAAAGACAGAGAGACAGACAGAGTGAGAAAGAGACAGACAGAGAGGGAAAGAGAGAGACAGAGAGACAGACAGAGAGCGAGAAAGACATACAGAGAGAGAGAGGGACAGACAGAGAGGGAGAGACAGACAGAGAGAGAGAGAGAGCAACAGACAGACAGAGATATGGGGTCTGGGAAAATGGCAGCATTTAACTCCAACTTGCTTTACATCTCTCTCTCTCTCTCTCTCTCTCTCCAGTCTTTGTTACTGCAGAGCAAAATATCCCACTGGTGTATAAGCGAGACAAAATTTACATAAATCACTGCAGGAGGGAAAATTCGTCTTGCTTGGTGGCCTGTCTTGGATGTGATGTGATATACCAAAAATGTACACAACATTTATCTCAATCCAAATAGTCGTCAATCAGCAAAGACATGTTTGGTTGGTGAAAGTTTGCTTGGTTTCACTTCACAGCTAAAAGTCTGTATTTTAAAAATTAAAACATGAATGAAATGAAAACTACAATATATCATCATCTGATTCACTTTAAAGAGCACATGCTGTTGTTCCTTGTTGTTTGTGAAATAAGATATGTTGATTTGACTTGGGGACGTACTGAGTGGACATAAAAAAAGTTGAATGTTTTTTTTTTAAATAAAAGAATAACTGAATAAAGCAGCCCTCGGATGTGGAGTCTTGGACTTAACGGTCGGTAGTTGTGCAGTTACCGTAAAAGCTTGGCATTTTACCCAGATACACCTCCTTCGATTTTCTCCACTCCAGGATGCTATCTCACCCCAGGGACTCATCTCCCTCTTCTCTCCCTTTCCTTCCTCAATCCATAATTGATTGGGGGATTTTCAGTGAGACAAGACAAGACCATTGGGCGAGTGTAAAACCAGTGCAATATGAGAGGCAGAGAGACAGACTTGAAGCGGGGGAGGAGTGTGACAGGGAATGAAGGGATGGCTAAAGAAAGGATGGAGATGCCGAGGATTGTGGGTAATTTGCTGAAAGGCTCATTTTTCTTTGACACTTTGAAGGTCACATGTTGTCATATTTCATGAACCAGTTCAGAGAGAGAGAGAGAGAGAGAGAGAGAGCACTTCATCTCTCTTTCAAGGCTGACTATTAATGTTTCAGATTATTATGAAAAAAAGTGTTGTGAAATGTAATATAAGGGCAAACCCTGTAGTTCAGGCAAATTTCTAACCTTATTAATATTTCCTGAAGCCAGAAAAATAGCTTATGCCTCGCAAATGTTATTGTCTGTCTGTTATTTTGTCAACTATTTGCAATCTAACTGCAAAATATCTTTTGTAGCAAGGCAGAATGAAAAAAGACAACAAGCTCACTTAAAAAAAAAAGAAAAAAGAAAAATCACAGCCGATGCACATTGTAGCCTCAGGTTCCTGTTCTTGGCTGGCAGAAGTGGCGCCTGATGTGGCCTTCTGCTGGTGTTCAGCTCCGTCTGCCTCAATTACTCAGAGTCAATTAAAATAATTTGTGATCATATGCACCACAGGTACAGTGGTACTGTACAAATGAAATTTCCTTGTGGCCACAAATTACCCGGAATGCACCGTGTTGTCTGGTTTGATTGGTGCACACCTTCACTAAGGAACACAGCAAGCTAATATTGCAGTATCCCTTTAGATTTCTGCTCAGATTTGGAACAATTAGTTTAGTTTAGTTACTGAGTTCGCCACATTCTCACAAATCAAAACATTTATTGATTATGAACAAACAAAATGTGGCAAGGGAAAGGAACAGGACTTGCGTCCCAATTCCCACCTAACCCCTACAGTGGATATAAAAAGTATATACACCCTGTTAAAAGGATAGGTTTTTCTCATTATCTCTAGCCGCTTTATCCTGTTCTACAGGGTCGCAGGCAAGCTGGAGCCTATCCCAGCTGACTACGGGTGAAAGGCGGGGTACACCCTGGACAAGTCGCCAGGTCATCACAGGGCTGACACATAGACACAGACAACCATTCACACTCACATTCACACCTACGCTCAATTTAGAGTCACCAGTTAACCTAACCTGCATGTCTTTGGACTGTGGGGGAAACCGGAGCACCCGGAGGAAACCCACGCGGACACGGGGAGAACATGCAAACTCCGCACAGAAAGGCCCTCGCCGGCCACGGGGCTCGAACCCGGACCTTCTTGCTGTGAGGCGACAGCGCTAACCACTACACCACCGTGCCGCTGGATAGGTTTTTCTGATGTAAAAAAAAAAAAATGAGACCACGATAAATAATTTCAAAACTTTTCCCACCTTTAATGTGACCTATAACCTGTACAATTCAATTGAAAAACAAATAAATCTGTTAGGGGGGAAAACATAAAAAAAAAAACGTACAATAAGCTGGTTGCATAAGTGTGCACACCATTAAACTAATACTTTGTTGAAACACCTTTTGATTTAATTACAGCATTCAGTCTTTTTGGGTACACATCTGCCATCCATTAAAATGACTGATTAACCGCAAATAAAGTTCAGACGTTTACTCAGTTGCATCCTCCAGCAAAAGCCAGGGTTCACAGAGAGCTTACAAAGCCTCAAAGGGATCTCACTGTTGAAAGGTATCAGTCAGGAGAAGGGTACAAAAACATTTCTACAGCATTAGATATCCCATGGAGCACAGTGAAGACCGTCATCAAGAAGTGGAGAAAATATGGGACAACAGAGACATTACTGAAAACTGGACGTCCCTCCAAAACTGATGAGAAGACAAGACGAAAACTGGTCAGGGAGGCTGCCGAGAGGCCTACAGCAACACTGAAGGAGCTGCAGGAATTTCTGGCAAGTACTGGTTGTGCACTACATGTGACAACAATCTCCCGTATTCTCCGTATGTCTGGACTATGGGGTAGGGTCAAAGATAAACATCCAGGCCCGGCTAAATTTTGCAAAAAATAAAAAAATATATCAACTCTCCCAAAAGCATGTGGGAAAATGTGTTATGGTCTGATGAAACCAAGGTTGAACTTTTTGGCCACAATTCCAAAAGGTATGTCTGGCACAAAAATAACACTGTGCATCACCAAAAGAACACCATACCCACGGTGAAGCATGGTGGTGGCAGCATCATGTTTTGGGGTTGTTTTTCTTCAGCTGGAACAGGGGCTTTAGTCAAGGTGGAGGGAATTACCGTATGAACAGTTCTAAATACCAGTCAATTTTGGCCCAAAACCTTCAGGTTTCTGCTAGAAAGCTGAAGATGAAGAGGAATTTCATCTTTCAGCATGACAATGACCCCAAAAAAGTTTTGGAACGGCCCAGCCAGAGCCCAGACCTAAATCCAATAAAAAATCTGCGGGGTGACCTGAAGAGGGCTGTGCACAAGAGACACCCTCGCAATCTGACAGATTTGGAGCACGTTTGCAAGGAAGAGTGGGCAAATATTGCCAAGTCTAGATGTGGCAGGCTGATAGACTCCAACCCAAAAAGACTGAATGCTGTAATTAAATCAAAAGGTGCTTCAACAAAGTATTAGTTTAAGGGTGTGCACACTTATGCAACCAGATTATTGTACGTTTTTTATTTTTTATGTTTTTCCCTCTCACAGATTTTTTTGTTTTTCAGTTGAATTGTACAGGTTATAGGTCACATTAACGGTGGGAAAAGTTTTGAAATTATTTATCGTGGTCTCATTTTTTTTATATCAGAAAAACCTATCATTTTAACAGGGTGTGTAGACTTTATATCCACTGTACAGGCTAAAATATGGTAATACAAAGATTACACTGTAAAAAAATTACACCACAATACACTATAATAACGGCAAACATTTAAAAAAATTGTGCTGACACGAATCAATGTACATGTTGATGAATAATATTAAGTCAGACACATGGGACAATATCAGCACTAGATGACAAAGAGAAACGGGGTAGAGGAGGGGAGGGTGGGGAGTGCCAAAAAGATCAACATAACAAAGGAAAGCTATGTATTCAAAACCCGAGACAAAAAATTTGAATGATTTCAGTGAATGAACTTTATAATGAGGAAAATATGAATCAAACAATATTGTCTGATTCATATTTTCCTCATTATATGGTTAATTCATTGAAATCATTCAAATTGTAAGGAGCAGATTAATATAGTTATTTATTCTATCCGGCGGCACGGTGGTGTAGTGGTTAGCGCAGTCGCCTCACAGCAAGAAGGTCCTGGGTTCGAGCCCTGTGGCCGACGAGGGCCTTTCTGTGCGGAGTTTGCATGTTCTCCCTGTGTCCGCGTGGGTTTCCTCCGGGTGATCTGGTTTCCTCCACAGTCCAAAGACATGCAGGTTAGGTTAACTGGTGACTCTAAATTGACCGTAGGTGTGAATGTGAGTGTGAATGGTTGTCTGTGTCTATGTGTCAGCCCTGTGATGACCTGGCGACTTGTCCAGGGTGTACCCCGCCTTTCGCCCGTAGTCAGCTGGGATAGGCTCCAGCTCGCCTGCGACCCTGTAGAACAGGATAAAGCGACTAGAGATAATGAAAGATTTATTCTATCCACATGCACTGGATATGAGCAATCGTACACTCTGATTGGCTACTCTACTACTAGGATATCAGCTCATATACCGTGAGTAGAGAAAAACAAAATGGCGGCGCGTGTTGCTGAAACAACCGAGGATGAAATAAAAACTCTACTCGAAAACAGCCCCCCCCCAAAAAAAGCAATGAAATATGGAATGGTATTTGATGGTAAGAACATATCTTTTTAATTTTTCAATAATTATTATTATCGCTTTTTTCACAAATTGCTTAGTCATTTCGCCGGGTTGTTTACATTCTAAGCGGAAATTATTTTTGTCGGACGTTTTGTATAAAGTTTTTATTTATCGAATTTGCAAAAAAAAGAAATAAAAATGCTCTGTTTCTCAAAATCCAGTGAACGTGGATAGAATAAAACAGTTATTCCACTCAATCTCGCTGTACATGGCTTATAGCCGACTCGGTATGTTGCACCTCATCGGCTATCAGCTCATGTACAGCTCGATTTCGTGGAATAATCGTTAAATAGTTTATATAGTTCCAAATATTCAGTTTATAGTCAGCCTGGTTACGTTATCATACTCTGGTCCGATACCTCTGTTAGTTCCTGTTTCCATTGTCCAGCTACAAACAGATGTTCTCTCATCAGCCTCTTTTTGTTTCTTTCTCTTGAATTTATTTATTTATTTATTTATCTATTTAAATGATGCTTGTCATGTTACTGAGAAACCCCTAAAAGCGTAAAGCCCTTCATCCTGAAGTGCTGACACTGGAGACTCCTTCTACATATACAGTGGTGCTTGAAAGTTTGTGGACCCTTTAGAATTTTCTATATTTCTGCATAAATATGACCTAAAACATCATCAGATTTTCACACAAGTCCTAAAAGTAGATAAAGAGAACCCAGTTAAACAAATGAGACAAAAATATTATACTTGGTCATTTATTTATTGAGGAAAATGATCCAATATTACAGATCTGTGAGGGGCAAAAGTATGTGAACCTTTGCTTTCAGTATCTGATATGACCCCCTTGTGCAGCAATAACTGCAACTAAACATTTGCGGTAGCTGTTGATCAGTCCTGCACACCGGCTTGGAGGAATTTTAGCCCGTTCCTCCGTACAGAACAGCTTCAACTCTGGGATGTTGGCGGGTTTCCTCACATGAACTGCTCACTTCAGGTCCTTCCACAAAATTTCGATTGGATTAAGGTCAGGACTTTGACTTGGCCATTCCAAAACATTAACTTTATTCTTCTTTAACCATTCTTTGATAGAACCACTTGTGTGCTTAGGGTCGTTGTCTTGCTGCATGACCCACCTTCTCTTGAGATTCAGTTCATGGACAGATGTCCTGACATTTTCCTTTAGAATTCGCTGGTATAATTCAGAATTCATTGTTCCATCAATGATGGCAAGCCATCCTGGCCCAGATGCAGCAAAACAGGCCTAAACCATGATACTACCGCCACCATGTTTCACAGATGGGATAAGGTTCTTATTGCTGGAATGCAGTGTTTTTCTTTCCCCAAACATAACGTTTCTCATTTAAACCAAAGAGTTCTATTTTGGTCTCATCCGTCCACAAAACATTTTTCCAATAGCCTTCTGGCTTGTCCACATGATCTTTAGCAAACTGCAGACGAGTAGCAATGTTCTTTTTGGAAAGCAGTGGCTTTCTCCTTGCAACCCTGCCATGCACACCATTGTTGTTCAGTGTTCTCCTGATGGTGGACTCATGAACATTAACACTAGCCAATGTGAGAGAGGCCTTCAGTTGCTTAGAAGTTACCCTGGGGTCCTTTATGACCTTGCCGACTATTACACACCTTGCTCTTGGAGTGATCTTTGTTGGTCGGCCACTCCTGGGGAGGGTAACACTGGTCTTGAATTTCTTCCATTTGTACACAATCTGTCTGACTGTGGATTGGAGGAGTCCAAACTCTTTAGAGATGGTTTTGTAACCTTTTCCAGCCTGATGAACATCAACAACACTTTTTCTGAGGTCCTCAGAAATCTCCTTTGTTCGTGCCATGATACACTTCCACAAACATGTGTTGTGAAGATCAGACTTTGATAGATCCCTGTTCTTTAAATAAAACAGGGTGCCCACTCACACCTGATTGTCATCCCATTGATTGAAAACACCTGACTCTAATTTCACCTTCAAATTAACTGCTAATCCTAGAGGTTCATATACTTTTGCCACTCACAGATGTGTAATATTGGATCATTTTCCTCAATAAATAAATGACCAAGTATAATATTTTTGTCTCATTTGTTTAACTGGGTTCTCTTTGTCTACTTTTAGGACTTGTGTGAAAATCTGATGATGTTTTAGGTCATATTTATGCAGAAATATAGAAAATTCTAAAGGGTTCACAAACTTTCAAGCACCACTGTAAAATGTGACATAAACATCTCCTCAGAGATGAAAAGCGCCACCATATCAACAATATTATTTAAATTCAATGATGGCACGGTGGTTAGCACAGTCGCCTCATAGCAAGAAGGTTCCGGGTTCGAACCTCATTCCCGACTGGGGCCGTTCTGTGTGGACTCTATATTTTCTCCTTGTGGTTTCCAAAAACATGTGGATTAGGTTAACTGGCGGCTGTAAATTGCCCATAGGTGTGAATGTGAGTATGAATAATTGATCGCCCTGTCCAGGATGTACCCCGCCTCTCACCTGAAATCAGCTGGGATTGGCTCCAGCTTCTCTCACAGCTCACAGCAGATGGATAAGCAGGATAGATAATGGATGGATGAATGGATGGATGGATGAGTGATAATGTGGCATGTTCACCATACAATACAATACAAGTAAGCTTTGTAAGCTGTTACTATAGTAATACTAGCATCCTGTGCAGGTCTGAGCTCAGCCTTTGTCTGATTAGGAGATAGAAGCTGCAGTACATAAATAGAAAAAATAGCCTGCTCAGAAATATATTGACGCCAGGATTTGAACCGACGTTGCAAAATCTGCACCGTTCTTGGATAGCACGCTTGGCCACACAGAATTACAACACAAGCTGAGGTTATGCAACATGGGACTTACATAGTGAGTATGCAGTGGTGCCACACCACGACTGTGGAATTGCTACCTGAGGCTGGTACGCAGTATTGTAGTCGAGTCACTAAACCTCGAGTCCAAGTCCAGTCTCGAGTCCCCAATGGTCAAGTCCAAGTCATTAAAAGAAAAATTCGAGTCAAGTCCACTATTGATCCAAGTTCGAGTCCAACACGCCAACCACACCACTTGACGGTGGCTGTTTCAGCGCCATTAACATTAGTTTGTTCCTGAACATGACGTATGAACAGGTGAATGTGCTTCTCTTTGTCAGAGAGTATGAAGTATTCTGTCAGAGATGGTTGGGAGACAGATGTAAGTGCAGAAGGTGTGTTTATTAATACAAGTGAAGACGGTAAACAATCCAGAACAGCAGGCAAAATCAGAAAACGGTGAAACAGGCAACAGGTCAAGCGAGGCACAAACAGGCTATCGTAGACTCGGCAGAATCAAAGACGAGAAGCAGGAAAGCAGGGATCAGGAAACCAAACAAGGAAATAAGGCTCAGTAATGTGTCAGTAATGCAACTCAATACTTCACAAAGTAAGTGTGTTTTCACAGTTTTTATATAAGCGTGCTGATTGCGCCTTAATCCTGTGCAGGCGCGAGTTGTTTACGCTGTCCGGAGTGCGCCCGAGAGTCTATCTGATGCACACGCCAAGGCGCACAGGTGTGACACTCTGACATGAAATTAATACAAAATTAATTATGGCATGTTACCAAAAAAATAAAGGAGAAAATCAGAGTCCTCGTCTCCATTTTCCGAGTCCTAATGCAGTTAATGCACGAGTCCAAGTCTGAGTCATCAGTGCTGAAGTCCGAGTCGAGTCACAAGTCCTTAAAACTTGGGCACGAGTCAAACTTGAGTACTACAAGCCTGCTGGTAAGCCATTTACATTCTTAAACAAGCTTGAACTCTATTAAACATGCACATACGGACAGGCGCCTCTGTAGGCTTTAACCAAAGGCTGAGCCAATAATGTCGAGTTCGTGCGAAAGAGAATGTGACCTCTGTTGCAAAGTATACAATATAGAGTAAAGAGTGTGTCATTTCAAATAAAGAGTTTGTTGTAGGAGAGTGGTATGATAATGCACACACACACACACACACACACACCTGTCTCTCTTGTGCTTCTTGCCACTCTTCTTCCTTTTTCCTCGCCGTGTCGGAGACGAGCTGTCAACCCTGTTCATCACATTAGGACCAAAAAAAAAAAAAAACTTAGAAAATTGAAACGTGAGACACAAAGGCAGATCAAATGCACCACTACTTATACAATCCCGATTCCAAAAAAGTTGGGACAAAGTACAAATTGTAAATAAAAACGGAATGCAATAATTTACAAATCTCAAAAACTGATATTGTATTCACAATAGAACATAGACAACATATCAAATGTCGAAAGTCAGACATTTTGAAATTTCATGCCAAATATTGGCTCATTTGAAATTTCATGACAGCAACACATCTCAAAAAAGTTGGGACAGGGGCAATAAGAGGCTGGAAAAGTTAAAGGTACAAAAAAGGAACAGCTGGAGGACCAAATTGCAACTCATTAGGTCAATTGGCAATAGGTCATTAACATGACTGGGTATAAAAAGAGCATCTTGGAGTGGCAGCGGCTCTCAGAAGTAAAGATGGGAAGAGGATCACCAATCCCCCTAATTCTGCGCCAACAAATAGTGGCGCAATATCAGAAAGGAGTTCGACAGTGTAAAATTGCAACAAGTTTGAACATATCATCATCTACAGTGCATATCATCATCAAAAGATTCAGAGAATCTGGAAGAATCTCTGTGCGTAAGGGTCAAGGCCGGAAAACCATACTGGGTGCCAGTGGTCTTCGGGCCCTTAGACAGCACTGCATCACATACAGGCATGCTTCTGTATTGGAAATCACAAAATGGGCTCAGGAATATTTCCAGAGAACATTATCTGTGAACACAATTCACCATGCCATCCGCCGTTGCCAACTAAAACTCTATAGTTCAAAGAAGAAGCCGTATCTAAACATGATCCAGAAGCGCAGACGTCTTCTCTGGGCCAAGGCTCATTTAAAATGGACTGTGGCAAAGTGGAAAACTGTTCTGTGGTCAGACGAATCAAAATTTGAAGTTCTTTATGGAAATCAGGGACGCCGTGTCATTCGGACTAAAGAGGAGAAGGACGACCCAAGTTGTTATCAGCGCTCAGTTCAGAAGCCTGCATATCTGATGGTATGGGGTTGCATTAGTGCGTGTGGCATGGGCAGCTTACACATCTGGAAAGACACCATCAATGCTGAAAGGTATATCCAGGTTCTAGAGCAACATATGCTCCCATCCAGACGACGTCTCTTTCAGGGAAGACCTTGCATTTTCCAACATGACAATGCCAAACCACATACTGCATCAATTACAGCATCATGGCTGCGTAGAAGAAGGGTCCGGGTACTGAACTGGCCAGTCTGCAGTCCAGATCTTTCACCCATAGAAAACATTTGGCGCATCATAAAACGGAAGATACGACAAAAAAGACCTAAGACAGTTGAGCGACTAGAATCCTACATTAGACAAGAATGGGTTAACATTCCTATCCCTAAACTTGAGCAACTTGTCTCCTCAGTCCCCAGACGTTTACAGACTGTTGTAAAGAGAAAAGGGGATGTCTCACAGTGGTAAATATGGCCTTGTCCCAACTTTTTTCAGATGTGTTGTTGTCATGAAATTTAAAATCACCTAATTTTTCTCTTTAAATGATACATTTTCTCAGTTTAAACATTTGATGTGTCATCTATATTCTATTCTGAATAAAATATGGAATTTTGAAACTTCCACATCATTGCATTCCGTTTTTATTTACAATTTGTACTTTGTCCCAACTTTTTTGGAATCGGGGTTGTATACACACTTTGTCTTCTCCTACTGTTGCACTCAAATGTCTTTATAAACCTCTTTTAAATTGCCTGGAGTTGTTGCTTCTGCTCTGTGTAATCTCACAAAATATGTTTTGACTCTCTCACTCTCTCACTTGTCACTTTATACCTCAGTGGCACTTCTGCTCCTTCTCTTATTCTTACTGCAATGCTTTTGATTGGCAATATACAATTCTCTCTCTCCCTTTCATGCATTGCTGTTATTTTTCTGGCTGCTTATTTGCTTCCTTGAAGAAAAAAAAAAACGTCAGGATCAGGTACAAAGCTTATCATTCTGTCACTCACAGCACTCACGCCATTATAAATATGGCACTACGTTGCCATTGTCTTAATCACGAGACTGCATGTTAACAGCCATGTCTGAGATGGAACTGTCATCAAATATGTAGTCAGATACAGAATTATTGGCACCCTTCAAGAAAACATATACAAAAAGTGATAATTTAAACATATCTCAGGACGCTGTGTAGTTTTATATTTAACACTTGTTTTTTTAACATTAATGTTTTCTTCAGTAATGCAATTACTAGGTTTAAAAATATCACCACCCCGACAATTAATACACGGTGAAGCCTCCTCAGGAGAGCAGTGAACCAGTTCCTGTAATGTGTAACAACGTTGGAGACACTTATAAATGGATTTTAGACTTTCCTCCATGCAAAAGCATGTTTATATTCGTACATTTTCACACACAGACCGTCCTGTTCCGTTCACTATCCATTCGATGCCCTGTTTTCCCAAGAATAACAGTTTGTTTGGAATAAATTTCAATATTGTTTAGGATGCCAATACGTTTGACATATGACATATAGTATGTTTGAGGGCAAACATCAATGTTTGTTTTTTTAACTTATTATAAGAAAGATTTTTGTTGTAGGAGATACACTGATCAGCCATAATATTAAAACCACTGAGAGGTGAAGTGAATAACATTGATTATCTCATTACAATGGCACCTGTCCAGGGGTGGGATATATTAGGCAGCAAGAGAACAGTCAGTTCTTGAAGTTGATGTGTTGGAAGCAGGAAAAATGGGCAAGCGTAAGGATCCGAGTGACTTTGACAAGGGCCAAATTGTGATGGCGAGATGACTGGGTCTGAGCATCTCCAAAATGCCACATCTTGTGGTTTGTTCCCAGCATGCAGTGGTTAATACATACCAAAAGTGGTCCAAGGAAGGACAACTGGTGACCCGGCGGCAGGGTCATGGGTGGCAAAGGCTCACTGATACGCAGGGGGCACGAAGTCTAGCCCATATGGTCCAATCCCACAGAAGAGCTACTGTAGCACAAACTGCTGAAAAAGTGAATGCTGACACCTTTCTGTTTTAGCCAGCATTAACTTTTTCAGCAGTTTGTGCTACAGTAGCTCTTCTGTGGGATTGGACCATATGGGCTAGCCTTCGTGCCCCATACGAATCAATGAGCCTTCAACACCCATGACCTTGTTGCTGGTTCACTGGTTCTCCTTCCTTGGACCACTTTTAGTAGATACTAACCACTGCATACCAGGAACACCCCACAAGATGTGCCATTTTGTTGATGCTCAGACCCAGTCATCTCGCCATCACAATCTGGCCCTTGTCAAAGTCGCTCAGATCCTTACGCTTGCCCATTTTTCCTGCTTCCAACACATCAACTTCAAGAACTGACTGTTTTCTTGCTGCCTGATATAACCCACCCCTTGACAGGTGCCACTGTAAGAACATAATCACTTTACCTGTCAGTGTTTTTAATTTTATGGCTGATCGGTGTATAAGAACGTTCTCTGATGCTTGAGAGTAATATTTGAATAATTCTATTAATCTAATAACACCATTTCTGCCTATGTTTCTGGGACCGCAGTAATTGGCTATGTTGTTGCGGCCACCCGGCCATTTTCTTTTATATATATTATTACTATTATAATTATTATATTCACTGTAGTTATTTTACCTTATGGCGAAGCTAATAAAATAAAATAAAGGTGTTAATAATTTTGAGTTCTCTGTAAATAGTAGAGGACCTGGGTTAGATATGTATGCACATAATTTAGGAGAGGATAACTCAACTGTTTTTGGCTAATTTGAACCCAAGGAACAACTTGGGATGTGTGCCAAAATTGCTATCTGGGGCGAACAGGCCGAAAATTACCGATCCAAGATGGCTGCCAGTAGCCATATTGAAAATATCAGTTTTTGAACCACTCACCACAGAAGTATGTGCAATACCTCATTTTATGGGGTTTTGGGTATGGGGAATCCATTAGTGACATCATTTTCATGATTGCAGGAAAAGGGAACAAGTTATGGTCAAGGGCAAGGTAAAAAAAACACCAAAAACCGGCCAAAATTGAGTTTGACAGAAAACATGAGAAAAACAGAATAACCCTACGTCAAAAATGAAATCATGGAATTGGGAGACCTATGCACATAATTTAGGAGAGTATAAGAAAGTAAGCATTTGATTAATATAAAGAAATTGTATTTTCAATCATACGGTTATGATCAATTGAATGTTAACTTAAAGTGAAAAATACAAAACAAAACTTATTACTTTAGCAGGCAGCAATATTTTGAGAGCCTAAATGTCTAACAGCCAACAATACAACTTTTAACATCATATTATTACTGTTTATGTGTCACATAAACCAGGGTCAGGAACATGAAGAGTAACACAATAATAATACCGTAATACCGGCGGCCATCTTGGATTGGTAATTTTCAGGCTGTTCGCCCCAGATAGCGATTTTGGCGCACACATCCCAATTTATTCCTTGGGATCAAATTAGCCTATAACAGTTGAGTTATCCTCTCCTAAATTATGTGCATGCGTGTCTAACCCAGGTCCTAGACTAAATCAGGAAAAAGATGTAAAGAAAAGAGCAGTTCTTGCAAGGAGACTGACCGACTGTGTCTTCTGCTCTTCTTCTTCTTTCTTTTCTTTGGTGGAGGAGAAGGTGAGCTGCTCGACTTCCTCTTGGCCCTGAGAGTAAGAATACATTAAGAAATAAGAAATAATTCACATACTAAAAGAAGCTATTGTGTTGATTGAGAATCACAGTCATGATTTAAAGTGTCTGTTGGTATACAGTTATATCCAAACTTCTGAAAAATTCAAACATGCAAAACGTTGCATGTTTCCATCAGCTACTACTGATTTGGCTCAACAAGATGGTATAATCAAAACTAACAACAGCTACATGGAAACAGTCATGGACAGACCGAGACCCACACCTCCTACATCGCTTACGGTATGTTTCCATCAGTATTAATCACACCTGATTCCTGAATACTAACCTTTTTATTTCCATTCCCTAATCATGCCCATGTCACCACTTTTCTCCAACCACAACTTCTCAGGATGTATATACAGTGGATATAAAAAGTGTACACTCCCTGTTAAAATGATCAGTTTTTCTGATGTAAAAAAAAATGAGACCACGATAAATAATTTCAAAACTTTTCCCACCTTTAATGTGACCTATAACCTGTACAATTCAATTGAAAAGCAAACACATATCTTAGGGGGAAAAACGTAAAAAATAAAAAACGTACAATAATCTGGTTGCGTAAGTGTGCACACCCTTAAACTAATACTTTGTTGAAGCACCTTTTGATTTCATTACAGCATTCAGTCTTTTTGGGTCGGAGTCTATCAGCCTGCCACATCTAGACTTGGCAATATTTGCCCACTCTTCCTTGCAAAAGCGCTCCAAATCTGTCAGATTGTGAGGGCATCTCTTGTGCACAGCCCTCTTCAGGTCACCCTGCAAATTTTTAATCGGATTTAGGTCTGGGCTCTGGCTGGGCCATTCTAAAACTTTTTTGGGGTCATTGTTGTGCTGAAAGATGAAATTCCTCTTCATCTTCAGCTTTCTAGCAGACATCTGAAGGTTTTGGGCCAAAACTGACTGGTATTTAGAACTGTTCATACGGTAATTCCCTCCACCCTGACTAAAGCCCCGGTTCCAGCTGAAGAAAAACAACCCCAAAACATGCTGCTGCCACCACCATGCTTCACCGTGGGTATGGTGGTCTTTTGGTGATGCGCAGTGTTTTTGTGCCAGAAATACCTTTTGGAATTGTGGCCAAAAAGTTCAACCTTGGTTTCATCAGACCATAACACATTTTCCCACACGCTTTTGGGAGAGTTGACATATTTTTTTATTTTTTATTTTTTGCAAAATTTAGCCGGGCCTGGATGTTTTTCTTTAACCCTACCTCATAGTCCAGACATATGGAGAATACGGGAGATTGTTGTCACATGTAGTGCACAACCAGTACTTGCCAGAAATCCCTGCAGCTCCTTCAGTGTTGCTGTAGGCCTCTCGGCAGCCTCCCTGACCAGTTTTCGTCTTGTCTTCTCATCAATTTTGGAGGGACGTCCAGTTCTCAGTAATGTCTCTGTTGTCCCATGTTTTCTCCACTTCTTGATGACGGTCTTCACTGTGCTCCATGGTATATCTAATGCCGTAGAAATGTTTTTGTACCCTTCTCCTGACTGATACCCTTCAACAATGAGATCCCTCTGATGCTTTGTAAGCTCTCTGTGAACCCTGGCTTTTGCTGGAGGATGCAACTGAGTAAACATCTGAACTTTGTGGTTAATCAGAGTCATTTTAACTGATGGCAGATGTGTACCCAAAAAGACTGAATGCTGCAATTAAATCAAAAGGTGCTTCAAGAAAGTATTAGTTTAAAGGACATGGGACATGAAACATAAATGCACGCTATATCAGTTTCTTTCCATTAAAAATATGAAATAATTGCATCAACAAATACAAAATTATCTATTAAATTCAGCAAAATCTTTATATTCGTGATGATTATATGGCATTTCTGCTCGAGCTCCGATATGCATATTTTACGACCGGAAGAGCCGCTGTCACGTGATCATACGTCACAAAAACTTTCGGGCACAGCACAAGCGGGTAGATGAATATGGAGAAGTGGATGACAAGAAAATTGTTTTTATAGTCTTTAACGTACATTGAACATCATGGTGTATTGTGCTGCTTATGGTTGCAATAATTCCAATGGGAAATGCCCTGGAGTAAGTTTTTTTGCATTCCCCAAGGACCCGAAGCTGAGGAAAGTGTGGGCTCACTACTGTCGTAGAAAAAACTTTGTACCCACTGTTTCCCACAAACTGTGTTCGGACCATTTCACTGAGGATTCTTTCAACATTAATACTCAGGTACTGAGCGATATTAATTGCCAAGCCAAATTTAAGAGGTTACTTAAAGATGGAGCCGTTCCCAACGTCCCAATTCAGGAACAAGACGGCGGAGTGAAACCCAAAGTGCTACGGCTACCACGAGGTGCATTCGCTAAGCGACTGAAAGCCGAGGTAAGGATTAGTATTACTGTATAATTTTGGGTGTATCAATTATTGATTATCATAATTCTGACTCATCTCTTTCGCCAAACGGCGTAGTGTTGTTGGCTGTGTGATGGCGTTTCGCCATTTTGAATGTTTTCATCTCGGACTCTGGAAGCATTGTATCTCAATCAATCTCGAAAAATATCAGCAAAAAAAAACTAGCTTGCAACGGACTTTAGCTAGATCTATGATGAACTTTCAGTGTATGATACAAAATAATACTTCTTTCAACAGATCATTAGCCTTTGAGCAGAATTGTTTTTAATTTACCAGGAAGCGTTATCGAGCCGACCGCTTTCAGTTTCATGAGGGCTGAATGAACTCTCACTCTCAGAATCATCTGACCCGTCAGAGTAAAGACAAGATCCATGTTCATGTGAATTTCCAGCTATCGGTTCGAATTGATAGGGTCTAACTTCACATCTCTGTGAAACATCGGGAATATCACTGTCGATGGTGTCCATTTCGGTAACCTGTTTACATTAGATTCCCAAGCGCTGGCTCCTTGGAAAGTTTTTGTGACGTCACGGGTCACGTGACCACCTAGCTAATTAACGAATCATTGTTTTACGCTGATGTATAAAAA